>NW_022709610.1:471841-484940 GCF_011630105.1 Anneissia japonica | reverse complement strand
AGATCGACTGATTAAGGTGATTATGGGGTCATCAAAGGCTGGACGAAAGAAAGATGAGGGGGTAAGCAATCGATCAAGAATAAGTGATACGCTCAAATGCGCATTTGCTAAAATGAGGTCATCGATAATATTCAGTTTGTTGAATTCAGATGGCAATATGATGACGTCATAATGTCCGATCAGCCATTATGACCTATAAAATCATATTTACAATTCATGTGCTTTCAGAAAATGTAATAAAAATTGGGGGTTACCTTTCATCCTAAAGGCCTGATTTTAGCAAAATTTCACTGTATTTCGCACAAATGCGCTCAAATGTCACTATGTTTGATGTGTGCGTACGGCATTGTTATTGGCCATAGAGTGATTGAAAAGATTGGAAACTTGTCAAAACAATGTCAGGAACCCAAAATGTGAAAAAAAAAATTAATTTCTAGCTTCCATACGTTCTGCGCGCGTAAAAATGCGCGCGCGTAGTGGTAAATTTCAAAAAATTTTGAAATGATCAAAATGGCCTGAAACTATCTAAATGTGATTTCAAGCATTTTAAAAGTTTGACGCACGCGTAAAATTAGGGTAAATTACATTTAACATTGACTTGAAGTTAATACTCACCTAATACGACTTCGAAATGGCAATTGGTTAGGCTGATATGATCGATAATGTAAAAACGCGAAATTGCGCGTAGATGACGTCACGCATAACTGCGCACTTTGAAAACTTATTGTGACTATTCCAGGCCAAGCTAATGTTTGTTGAAGCGTGCATGTACGAATCTCGTGCCAATTTTTAGATATCGTGCTAACAAGAAATGGGAAAAAAAAAAAAGATCTCTTGACAATAACAAGAGGTGATCCGCTAGCAGAGCGGATCACCAATAATTAGGCCTATCGGTTAAAACAAGAAAAATTCGTGAAAGTAAATATTTGTAAATTCCGCGTCCTGAGTGAAAACCTTAAAATAACTTTGCATAACCACGAATGAGACTTTGCTGCTGGAGGATGTGGCTTTTGTTAACCTTTGTTTTGAGGGCAGATGTTGCCAGCCAATACACTGGGGACGAAGGATGCAAGATTTGGCGGTAGGTGTAGAGTCCACACCACCTCAGGTTGGGGCTGGGGTGCGAAAGTTTCTTACCGGTAATTTATATCAATACAATTATTTTTCGTAATAACGACGATAATACAGTAATTAAATTTCACGAAACTAAAATTATTCATTTCGTAACTTTATTATAATCTGCTTATAGACTCATAGTCTCGCTATCTATTTTGTTTCTGCCTTGTACGGTATGAAGAATGTATTGTCATCATTTTTTCCTCATTTGAAATGAACAGAAATATAATTACAGTGACACCAACACACCTACCTACTGTACCTTGCTTCAATACCTACAGCACAAGACGGTAGAAATGTTAGCGATTTTTTAGGTCCCAAATTGAGAAGTTAGAAGTTTAAAAAATTGTGCACTTCGTTAACACTGCATTTTGCTGCCTTTGATGATACATGGCCAGCTAACATCAGGAGTACAGTACTGTATCAAGAACTTTTTGAATTTGTGGAAGACGGGTTAGTTTCTTTCCTGAGTGTAAAACACGGTGCTGCCGCTGTACTTTCGCCAGTCTACACAATTAGACCTACTAGATAATAGTAGTACAGTAATTTGGAAAATGAGATGAATGGGATTCTATGCATATACGAAATACGGTATAAGGATGAAGAGTTTTGAAAATGTTCAGCAGCAAAAGAGCAACACCAGGCCACCAATTACCGTTAGTACAGAACTACTGCAACTGCTTATGAACTGTACAGTACTAGATACACGACATAAACTGAATACAGTAACTGCTTAAAAAGTTATGCCAACATCACCTTGCCTCTCGCCTAAATTTTGTTCTCACTCTTCAATCATGGTGGCGCCAGGGAGAAACCGGGCCAATTAGGGGGGAACCCACAATTCGTCAAAACATTAAGTCACGCCCAGTCGCGCCTACTTTTCTTTTGTCAGGGAACTTGGACAAATCCTGGCACCACCTCTGCTGCCTTCAATTCAGAACATCACATCAACTATTGCTTTCAATTTAAATAAAAACATGAATTTAGACAAAATGAAACAATAGTTAATTACCTTTACATTCAAAAGTAATATAAAATAAATGAAAATGACACTTTTTCAATTTCACAGAAATACTTGGTTTATTTCGCTGAAAGAAATGCGGTGTTGTCAGACTGCAAACGGGCGGTAAACAATAATGTGATGACGATGAATGTCAGCAAACATGTCATTAAGAAAGCTAGTAAACAGCTCACTGCTATTGTTGATACAACATCAGTATTCATTCTACATTTTTTGCTTCTTTCTAGTGGATCTTTAAGGTAAATAATCTAGAGAAGTGATACGACCACATAATTATCAAGCACTTGGTGAAATTTTAAATTCCTCTTTATAAGAAGATGGTTCCTTGTGTTTAACGATGGTTTCTAGAGCCAGCACTCCGCTGCGAAAAAAACTTATGAATACCTTAATTACTGTACGACTGATCCTAATTAGTATCTATTTTGGTTGGTCTTCGTTAACAAGGATGTTAACATGCATCTCCAAGATTAAGGATAGAAAAAGAAAAAAGCATTTATAATTTCTTTTCTAAACCCCAAGTACCAGTTGGCTAAGATTAATGCATCCAATTCAAACAGATAAACAGTCGAAATCCTAAACCTACATGAGCAACAAACATTACAGTAATGCAATTTGTGAATATTAATTAAAAAAATTCAAAAGAATTAAAGAATGATGACGCTTAATTATTAACTAACATTTTGTGCAAACCAACATGCACTTAAAAAAAAACACAGAAGGTAATCAAACGACGACTAATTACAAAGACAATGCTATGCCACAGGTCATAGATGAATCTTCTGAAATGAAAAAATGTCATTTTTGAAACATGCAGAGATAAATACAACACAGTTATCGCCACCTATATATAGGAATAATCTAATAGACTGATTACAGTCCCAGCTAAAGGAAGAGATCTCCCTTTTAACTATCATGAAGCCCGTTTGCATTCCAGCCACAGCATAGACAGACCTTGAGAAACCTGGTGGAATGTGGTTAGCACAACATTATGATGTTGCTGATTGGCCTAAGGAGTTATTTCTTAGAAATCATCTGTATCTATGTCCATATATGTACTAGCTCAACAGGTTACTACGTTCTTGAAATTCAACAGTGATTTAATACTGGCCATTATTTGTTAGCAACATAGCAACAGGCAGCAATTGTTTAATTAATATAACTATTATAATTATTACACCTGAATTTCATTTATTACCACAAGGAACCATCTTCTTTCTGCCAACTAGACCTTCTTTTGCATGTTTGTTGGACGAAATAAATTTGCTTTGTATTCAATAGTTTTGTTTCTCTTAGGAAGGAAAAGTAACAAACGTTTTTTGCAAGGATTCTCGTCATCGTTGTTAAAACTCTTGCTAAAAATATTTGGACTTTTCCGACCTTCCTGTACATACAGATTTATCTGCTTGTTTTAAGCACACTAGATGGAGGTATTCTTATGGAACATCATCTGTTGCATCCTTTTGCAGGAAGAATTTAGGAAGCAGCCCTCAAAAGGCAATTCCAAGAGGTAGGTAGATGTATGGAAACCATGATCTTGAATTTGGCTCAATTCTATCTAAAGAAATTTCCAATTATGTTCCTGATTTATAGGCATCTTATTAAATTTCATTTAAAGGTTTCTATTTCGCATATTCCAAATTGTATCAGATTCAAATAAATCTCAAAGTTTTTCTCTTTTTGATATCAAAAATAAAGCAATTTAATTTAGACTATAAAAAAGCCCTTGCTTCATATACAAATGAACACAATCAATTTCTTGTACTTCATAGTAAAAAACAAAATAAAAAATAACGTTTCAAAAAAGGTGTTTTTTTCTTGTTTATTTCCAGGGGATTGATGCCTTTGGTGTCCAATAGAAAAACAAGCAGTAGAAATCGCCAGTTCTGTTAGTCTCTTGTCCAGACTCAGAACTACTCAAATGTGTTCTCCTTTTATATTTTACTTTTTTTTTGGTTTTTTTATATTTTGCTATTTTTTTTTAAATTATTATTTTTTCTTTTTTTAATCTTCGTCTTCGTATCTGTATCTCTTGAAGTTCGTCATTCAGTTAACTTTCAATTGGTTGAGGTGGTGCTGGCAATGCTGGGCTTCGACGGGATGCATACTGCTGATAGTTAGAAGATTTCATATAAAAGTCCTGTAGCATCCTTCTGATACGACGTTGTGCAGCCTGAATTGGCAACAAAAAAAAATATAATCAATGGGATGAAAATACTGCTAGCTTAAATTTATGGATGGACATGCAAGGGATCCTAAAGCATTTCAGGGTCATCCACGATTTTGCATTGCACTACATAGATCACATAAGCAAAGCATACAGTATTAACACTATTATTGCGATTATCTCAGCTTCGTTGTGAGAAATTGCGTGTATCTCCAAAAGTGAGTCATTTTCATTTTAATGTTACGGGTCAGAGATTGTGATTAGAATAAAGTGTTTGGTACCATCGTAAAGCTAAAATGTTTGTAGTTCTTGTAGTATTCACTACATGTCAATCTGATCACATACGCACTCTCAACGAGCTGTCTGGCGGTGGCTGATGGCGGTCAGAATGTTAATGAGACTTTTTAGGAAGGTTTTATTTAAAATAAAATTCAATTAAATATGTTTTAAAAAAATGTAATAAACTTACTTGGGCTGAGTAGAAGTGTCCAAAAATGCGAACAAAAACTTCTTTCTCATTTTCATCAGTCACTTCATCTGGGTTAGCATCACCGCTCCCATTGTTGACATCGTTCTTTGGAACTTCAACACGCGCACTTGTGACTCGTTGCAGTTCACGAACATTGCGTCCTTTCTTGCCAATGATATGTCCAACAAAACGTCCAGGCACGGCAACCTCAGATGCTAGACGAACTTCGTCGCTACCAAAGAATCCCTCACGGCGGATCTTATCATAAATGTAAAATTGTGCCTTCCATTGGGCCTCTGGACTACCAATAACAGTCACTTTACGCTCCGTATTTGTATCATCATCAGCTGGAGCAATCTGAAAGACAATGTACGGGTACGGTATTAAATTGCTGCACATGTATTTTATTGTATATATTTAAAAATTGTTCCTTTAAAATATAATAAAAGCATACTTCCACAAAACCTAATAAACTTGAAAATAAGTAACTTATATTATGGAATTGCTTGATATTTTAAGTTATCAAGTTCAACCGACATGTAGCAATTAACTGACAAGTAAACTATACCATGCCGCCTGTGTTCACATATTCCCCTAAGAACATAGTTTTATCATTTAACTCATACAATTGACTCCAATCATCACACTGTCTTTCCTATCAAAGTATTCACTGCATTAATCTGAAACTAAATCCTATGTGCTTATAATGTAGTATTTTACCTTGATTGAAGCACTGGACTTGCGTGCAATTTCCTGAATATGTTTTCCCTTGACCCCAATAAGAGCACCAACAGAATCCTTGGGAATGTAGAGGAAGGCAGTCTCGTTTGACTGAAATTAAAACACATGATACCATTAACATAAAAATTTAAAAAATACATATAAATGTAGCAAATTCACTGCCAACAAGATATAGAAAGATGAAAGCATTTTACAATGGAACTTACGCTGACTTGGGCATGTTGTTGAGCTTGGTTATTTTGGCCACCTTGTGGGTAGTAGAGACCAGGTAAAATCCCACCTTGATTAGGGGTCTGAAAATGAAAATTACCTTCGTGGATGAAATACCGACATTTTAAAATTTAGATCAACAATATACAAAAAAATATCAAATTAATCAGTCAGAAAGAACATTGTTTTTTATTTCACCGATTCTCTCACAGGATTGGCTCAATGTATTCATCATACTGTTTCGTTTGTTTAATACTGTAGTTTTTTTTTATAATTTTTTTTCGCAATACACTTATATTTTCTAATTTATTTGTGGAAATAAATGTAAACAAAATGTTGGACAAATCACAGAATCTTACCATTTCATTCATGTTGAATCCACCATTGTACATATTATTGTACTGTGGCATATTACCCATACCAGAAAACAGTGCCATGTGATCGAGGCCTGGAAACAGGTTATGTTGCTGCTGCTGCTGTACATTTTGAACATGGTTCTGGTAGATCTCAAACAGCTTCTGGGTCACCTCCTTTACTGCAGCTTCGCACTGCTCATCTGAGCCACGGATAAAAACTGTTCTCTCTGGCTTAATATAGGTCATTTCATAGATTCTAGAAGAACCAAACATATTATCCTTAGCCTACACATACCATGATACTAACTAATATACTAACTGTATGTAAAATGGAATTATTCCCAGTCATGATATCCCTAAAAATATTTATTCTAATCAGAATTGTGCATGAAGCATTGCATAACCCATAGATTTTTATGGGTGACACAATGAGGTCAGATTTTTACAACCTTGTGCTTTAAAGAAAACCCACATTTTACTTCAATGATTTGCAAAATATTTTCAAATAAAGTACAAACTTACGGGGAGATCCTGATGGTAGCCTTTGTATCATCAATAATCTTCTTCAATGTGCGTCCTCCAACACCGATCAGTCTCCCAACGAGGGCATTGTGTACCAATAATTTAAGTGGAACATCAGCTCTAAAAAATTACAAGTGAATCAATAGCAATACCACAGATAAAAAAAATTCATAGGTTAACAATTTTCATTAACAATAAGAACATCCAATAAATTACAAAATTACACAAAAGAAAGCAAAAGTAACTACTTAGATGAACATCACTTGATATGTAAATTAATATCATCCACTCACTATGATTCTAGCCAGATGCTAAAGACACATACTGCTCCCAAAATGTTAAAGCAACTATAGAGTACTTTTATTAGATGCTTAAAAACTGGCCTAAAAAACTAGTTATTTAGGCTATTAGCAGACACAAATACTTGGCCATATATATTTTGGTTGGATGGATGTATAACCCATGAAAGCTGTTATCACCAACAGCTTTGATCAATGCACTAAGAGTTAAGGAGAGATGACAAGAATGCTAGCATCTTGCATACCCTTTGTTGTTTGTCTGGTTCTCTGAGACCATGGTTTCGTGGATCTTGGAGCTGGCTTTTGCACAGTTTTCTGGGAGTCCAAAGATAGTCACAGCCTTTTCAGCAGAGCCTGGATTCTCTTTGCGGTGGACATCAATTCTGGTACTTGTGGAATTTGATGTCTCTTGAATTTTAGCGCCTCCTTTTCCAATAATGGCACCGACTAGTTCACTTGGGACAAGCATTCTGTAAGAAAATATTGGATTCATTCTTCATTAGATTTATGAAATGCCACACAAGAATACAAAATTATGTCATTTACAAGTAACAGATAAATGTTAGAAATTTAAACATTTTTGAAAATAAAAAATGGGGAACTGGGATTATTAATACTCATTAATGCTTTGATTATACGGTTTCCCCCTCCGGAGAATGGCCTCAGAGCCACAGACCCTGGCCTACAACATTTTTACTCACTAACAATGTTATGCAAGAAACTCAAATCACAGTATCTAGCATGCACAGTGGCATCACAGGGGGAAGGAACCTATGAATAATCACTTCCACACTTAAATGACTTTAGGAAACAAAAAAAAAAAAAATGGGACAAAATATGAACATATGAACAAGACAGAAATGATAAAATGATAATGATAATCCTAATTAAAGACATACCTAATTAAAAAGTCTGGTTTACTTCGTCCTGGTCCACGTTGATTATTCATAAATCCAGCTTGGTTGCGGTAACGACGTTGTCCACGAGGGCCATTATGATACCTTACCTAAATTAATGAAAAGAATCGGTATTTGCATTAATATCATTTTCTTTTAAGTAAACTTTAATAGTTCTAGCATTAACATCAACCTGTAGGTAAATAAATTTAAGGAAGCATTAGGTTTGTTATTTCATGCAAATAAATCCCAGATATTTTTTTGGTTTTGATTTTGATAGTTATTGATTTCATTTTAAAAACAAATATGCAGGCAATCCTTACATATACCAGCACAAATCCTTTAATCGTATTTGTATTTTTTATTATTTTCCTTTGCAGAAATTTATGAGCATAGATATGCAATACGAATTATAACTACAAAATTATGAATAAATTCATTTCAAAGCATGAATAACTACAATCTGTTGCCAAATGTGAATAGGTTCACCCCTGATATTTACAAGCTCTAGCAATTACTTCAAACAACTTAAAAGCAAGTGAAGCGATACATGCTAAAATTAATGATATCGCAATAATTTTGCCTACAGTAAAGGGATTAAGAAAGTGAGCATGGGAATGATGTCTGTAAAACAGATTATGTAATGTAGTTAGACTTGCAAATAGAAGATTGTCCAACTACAGATTTCTTTGTATTTACTGATAATAGGTATCCCAATGAAAATTTTCAAATTTATTATTTAACATTACATCTAGAGAACTCATTGCACTGATCATTTTCCAGTTTAAATTATTATAATCCAATACACTGTTCAAAAGTTATGGCACTTTAAAAATGGTGAAAAAAGGGTCTGAATGTGACAAAAGGGTCCTTTTTCTAGACTGATTTTAGAGCATTTTTGGAGGGCCATAATTTGAATATAATAACAGAAAATGTATCATTTTTACAAAACCCCAAGATCTTATGAGTTTTATGTATCTATTATTTTTCTGGGTCATTCCGTAATTTCATTTTTGATATAATGGCCCTGAAGTCTGGTCCCTGTTATTTCGTGCCGATGTTTGCGCGCGTCTCAAAAATGGAAAAATCGAACTATTTCAACAGCCTTTGAAGAAGTCACCTCTTATGTGCTCCAATTATACAGTAAATTTGAGAAAGTAGAAATAAATGTCTGAATTTATTATTATTTAAAATATAAATGATATTTTAACTAAAATTTGACCATAGTTTTACTGGTTAACAATTAATAAAGATTAGAGAAGAGACCCAATACGTAGCGTAGGCTGCGCTAGGCCTCTGTTACACCAATCGCACTGGTACCTACCAATGCTATGGACGGGATGATAAAAGGCTAAAGATGCATCAGTATTTTATCAGTTCTCAAAAAAAAAGTTTTACTGGTTAACAATTAATAAAGATTAGAGAAGAGACCCAATACGTAGCGTAGGCTGCGCTAGGCCTCTGTTACACCAATCGCACTGGTACCTACCAATGCTATGGACGGGACGATAAAAGGCTAAAGATGCATCAGTATTTTATCAGTTCTCAAAAATAAAGATCGTAATCTTGGGTTACATTGACATTACAGATCATAAATTTACTAAAAACACCAAGCTAGGGCAGTGTTACATTCTGTCTAATCTGTTTTATCATATGTAAATATGATTTAACTTTAGTATAATGCAAAATCTAGTAGATAAAATGGACGTTTCAAAATACAATTTTTGTCACTAAAATTGATTTTTGCAGCGGAAGAACACATAAATAATACCAAGTGAATTATACATCAAAATAAAGCTCTTTCATAGCCTAATAACATACAAAAGAAATTAATCCGCTATCTTTATTGGATTTCGTGTGATCATGTTTTGAAACTTGGTAGGGTATTTCCCAAAGACTTCTTTACGCGTGCAAGTTGTCTCGTTGGCTTTTACACTTTATTTTAAAATCGTGTTTTCTCTCTGCAAATATTTTATCAATATCATAAAAAATACATGCAAGTAAAGAATAAACCATGTTCTTTCAAGATATATAATTTCTACTGACATACATTAAGGACCGACATATTTTTTAACATCAAACTCGTGTCATTTCATCGAAGTTGGTGAAAATTGCCAGAATGTGGTAATGTAAAACAGCTTCATTGGGATACCTACTGATAATGAAGGTTGTATCGCCTGCACTAGAATTAAAATTACAAGCAATAAAATGTACAACCTATATCAATTTCTAATAAACTATGCAATACAGACAAGTGAATTATACCTTTAGGTTTGACCCTTCGTATTCATAACCATTTAGTTGGTGCACAGCTTGTTGTGCTTGTTCTGGGGCCTTGTATGTTGCATACACAGTGTAGCCATTCTTTCCTTCAGCCCCTACATGTGAATAAAATAAAAACAACCAATCATGACCTATCATACCTGATTTGTGTCAAACTTAATACAGGATTGGATTCAATCAATGCTTTAAAATAAAGTGCAATATTCACAATTAGTTTACATATAATTTTTATGCATTCATCAATCTATTGTTGCCTCTGGCAAGCCTTGGAATGCTGTACAGGCACTCATCTAAATAGCCAATGGCAGTCAAGCAAAACTCATTCACAAAATCTCTATACACTAACAAAATCACTATCTAGAGAGAATGTCTTCACATATTTTATGTAAATCATATTGGCAGGCAATATCAGTATGCTCTTAACTATTATCATATGGCTGGCGATCTGTACAGTATGCAAACTTCTGAATAATGTATAAAATTTTCTGGAAATAAATCCTGTATTGGATTTAGAGGGTATTCCCTGATAAAACATTTGACTGTGCTTAGTTTTGTATTATTATTTTTCATTTGTTTATATTGAATGAATCAAATCATACACAAGCATTTTTCATTTCAACCATCTTTACTGGCTATGATGGAATTCTAATACAATTTTATTAAATTTACATAACTTATTCCCCTTAAGCCTCTAATTTCTTTAACAAACTATTTCAAAAGAAATGCTACTGTGTAATGGATTAAGGTGCATGTGGTAAAAAGATTTGAACAAAAATCACAACCTCATATTCAAGCTTTTCTTTAAATAACATTCTCTGCAACAGAAACAAATACAAGAACATAAAAGCAAGTAATGGTAAGAATAGAGTGTATCTGTGGCAATCACTTACCTTTGTCACATTTAGAAATGGACCCAAACGTATTGAGTAACCTTTCAACATCTTGGACAGATACTTGAAGGGGAATATTGTGAAGTCTGACCTCCATTGTAGGTTTACGTGGGACACCATTTTGAGCATTTTGTCCTGCATTACCACCTTGGCTGCGAAGTAAGCAGTAAATACTTAAGTATGCAAATTATATCAAAATTATTATTGAGTCTGTTTTAGAGTCCGTTTTAAACCAGACATCAATCGCCATTGTATCCATGTCTTATTACAATCAGAAGGATCATGTTTCAAATTGTGTTTTTAAAACAGTATTAGGATTTATGTTGAGTGTTTGGTTTCTACAAATAAAATAGACCTTCAATCACTTTACATTATATTTGTTGCCAATTTCCTACTTCTTGACAACATAATAGTAGAAAAGAATACAGCAATTGTTGTGCGTGTACTTCAAAGACTGGTTTGCAATTAACATTCTAAGCAGAGGCAAGACAAGCCAATATGTGTCCAGATACAACAATTTTTTGTGTAGATCAAGTGTTGGTTAGATTACACAGATAGCCTGCTAGTAGCAGGCAGACAAGTCAATATGTATCCCAGACACTCTTTCCTGTTCTCAGTAGGTTTGAATTTATCTGACCTTTTGACACCTGTGTAAAACAGCTTTGCATTGTGCAGCTTGTAGGCCAAAATGCAACTACTGTACATGCTCTTCTGATCACCTCAATCCATATAGCAATTGTAGGGCTACATGTACATTCAATGCATATGTTTAAACATTTGTTCAAGCTTCACAACTGTGTATTACACAACTTTGTGTGACTGGCAATCTATGTTTTTGACATAACTGTAATCATGTAATAAAGAAATATGCATCGTTGACATGTGGAGATTGCAGAGTGCATTTTATATGCAAATTAGGTGAATAAAAGCCCAGTAAACTTACAAGTGTCACACAGGTAAAATAAAAAAAACAAAGTATAACAATTAGGAGACAGGAATTCAGGTTAAAAACTGAAAAAAATTTCCCAGTTTTCAAGATAACATTCATTATAAAAAATATTAAAATTTTCTTACTTGCGTCCTCTTTTAGGTACAGAGTGCTCGACAGCAATTACTGATCCAAGGAGATTATATCCTACAAAATAAAACATTTAATTCAAACTTCATATGAAAAATGCGACAGTATGGAATGATTAAATATCGCATCAATATTTAAACAATAGGAGCACATTGCTAAGTTGTGTGTGGTGGGATAGAATTGCAATATGATGTTATGTACAGTAGTATGAAAGAACGTACATTAAACTGGTGAATGTATTTTATGTTCTAACAAAGATTAATTCTTTGAATTTCAATTTGATATAATTTGCTGGTAATTTCTTTCTGTTCTGCATTTGTCCTCCAGTATCTTCCCTGTCACCTTATGTTTTACATTTTCTTGCATGTCATTTCTTAAAGCCACATTTACATACCTTGTAATCAGTGGCGGATCCAGATATTTTCTGGCTAAATTTTTAGATCATTTAGCTTTTTTCAACTTTTAATGTTTTTATGACAAATGAAGTGATATTGTCCTACTATACAGTAAGTCTGTTTTAAACAAATGCACTAAAATGAAGATGATAAGACCCACCAGGTGGGAAATCAAAATAACTATGAATGGAGAATCTTTTCAATGTTAATGTTAGGGTATTCCTGTAAGGTTTTTAATGGAGTGATTAATCTTTAATTAAAACATTGCTTTCTTATTGCTTAGTCCTCCCCAAAATGCAAGGACTAAAATGGAATCAAAACAGACATCCCTATCCATATACCTTTGGTCCTGTTTCCGCAACGCTTACAATTTCTGCAATAATTTAGCATAAAATAATAATATTTTATCCCATCATGCAAAATTATGTACAACAATGCAATGTGTTCAACATCAATACAGCCATTTTGACCTAGCAGGTGACCCTTTTTTGCATGAAATGGATAGGCCTACAGTACAGTCAGGAATTATTGCTGCGCGTAACCACTCGTAGCCTGCTCGTAGGTACCGTTTGGAACGTAGCTACGAACCACTACGAAGGTCATTGTTATTTTAATTAGCTTTGCAATGATCGTAGGCTGGATCGTCGGGCTGATAATCA
>NW_022709610.1:470998-471821 GCF_011630105.1 Anneissia japonica | reverse complement strand
ATATTGAAATATAGTTTACCAGCTTGCAATGTTGCAATTTACTAAATAAACAATGTTAGAACTTTATTGTTTTGTTATATCCTACCTTATTATTAAATCGATCATGTTTTAAAACTGTGTTTAGTTCAAAAGCTGGGTGGGTACCCTAGTGGGCATTCAGTATGTTCGAATATCGATGTAATTTAGGCTTACGTACGGCCTACATTTTCCCCTATAGGAGGAGAGCAGACAGTAGTTACACTGGTAAACTTTCCAATTCGGAGAATTTTGATCTGATATTCTTCTGGTAGTAGGAATTTTCTTCTTTTAAATAATACTGATGACAAATCATGTACAAATTATTACGATTTCTACAGATCACGTTGTTTATTGTTTACCGTAATTTGAAGCAGAACAACCTGCAAAGCGATCCAATACTAAATGGAAGTATAGAAATCACTACCTTGCCGAATTAAGGCTAGTCATGCTAGACCGCATCGTTTTTTACTCACTGTTGCTCACAGCTTTTCAACATTTGCCACGAGGTTAACCTTTAACACACTTTACTGTGTTCTGATTGGCGCGCACTCTGACGTCTAATGCTGGCTAAGTTTTATTTTCCATTGGGTTTTCCATGTGATGTTACAACCAACGGACGTTAATTCTCCTTTATATTTATTATTTATCTTACTAAATCAAGACTACAAATATTATTTGATGAACAATATTTTCACATGTGTGTATTGCCATTGAGGACATCGTTTTTTGACATTTTAAATGAGGTAAAATAATTGTAAATGAAAAATAAGCTAGGCCTAGGCTAATTAATTTAAAAAAATAATAC
>NW_022709610.1:466838-470976 GCF_011630105.1 Anneissia japonica | reverse complement strand
GCAGTACAAACAAGTTCCTGTCGTGGACAGCGAGTGGAAGAGGAGACTCCCATGAAGTCAAGTGTACGTTTTTCTTATTGAAAAACAGTTCCATACTTTAAATTAACGGTCTAAACGCGTGTTTGCCATTCACAAATTATCAAACAATACATTGTTTATTTCAGTAAGATGCAGCAGTCTTTCTGCACATACAAATAAACAACATGCTTTTGCTTCGTAGGTTCGCTTCGCGTAGCCTTGCTTAGATTGTTTATATCAGGCTACGAAGCCTGCGTGCAGGTTAGATTGTTTATTTTAGGCTACGATATATCTACGAAGCCTGCGCGCAGGTAAAAGTGCAATATTTCATGACTGTACTGTAGGCCTAGAACAAGATCATTTGGTACTATTTCAAATGTACTGTCATCACAATTTAATTTACTTCTATATTGGGATTGAGAAGTCAACGAAAAATGAGACTACCATTGTTTGGCATGCTTTACAGTACAATAAAAAACAGACCTAGGCCCAGCCAGGTACCGTCAAGTTGAGCACAGCCGTTTCTGAGCTTTTTCTAATAAATTATCCGATTCTCATATGAAACTAGGACGACTTTAATTAAAAACACTTGAATATTGACCATGATGCATTGAAATTTGACTTTCGATCGGCCATCATCCTGATAAGTTCAGGATGAACTGAAAAGTCCCTTTGTGTAAGCCCTTCCCCACAAAATCTGCATAATTTCAAGTTCAAGAGGGGTGGGTTTATCCGAGGAACTACAGTTTAAGTGAATAATATTTAATACAACTTACGCAGTTGTCCAAGCTAATGAAGGTGTGGTATTTGAATCACTTAGGGAAGAGTAATTGGACACCAGGTTCCATACATAAAATAAAGTACAATCTAATACTACCACCTTAGTTGTAAACAGGTCAAACAACGGTCAAAAGGAACCTCAAACAATCCAACCATATTCACGCAACATGTTTTTTTTTTCCAAAGTTAATCTGTTGGAGGGCTACATACACATTTTGATGGTTTACAGTGTTTCCAAAAACTTTCATGAACTGGTTATTTCAACTTTACTCTATTTTTTAATATTACTTTTATAGATGATTGGTGTCAGGCCGTAAAAAACAAGGTGTTTCACTAGCCAAAGATGGTTGACAAGCCCTACACATGGTTTTAATTTTTTTTCACGGGTCGCAAAAAGATCACTGTTGAGCCGTACTTTGCCCACCTGTGCACTGAAGCCTTAACATCCGGGAGCTAACCGTTTGCACACATGTGAGAAAGCTTAATCGGTTAGTGCTAACCGTTACCTGGTAGTGCATACGCTAACAGTTCGCAAGTACTATCAGTTAGCAATTTGACCACATTTCTACCAGTAACCCATCAGATGTATGTAATTCCAATTTCCTATAGGTCAATGGTCCCCACTGTCTTCTTAATGACTGGATTGGGAATTTTCTGTATGAAGGCAATGGTGAGTGCGCCTGTTATTAATCTGGGTCCTACTAATCGCAAGCATTTTGGCTTTGTGCTACCAAATTGTAATTGCTGTTTTGTTTAAAACCACAATAAATAAATTTAAAAACCTTTAATCATGAAGTTCTAATCACAAAGGAAACCTAATGAAAGAGCAATTTGAATGTTACAAAAAGGAGACGAATTGACTTGGAGAATAGCAAAATGACCCAATATATAGTGTGGATGATAGGAATACCGATGACAGCACTATATATAATTCAACTTACAAGATATATTTGTTTTGATGAAAAATAATGATATGAAATAAAGTTGGTATCACACTGACCTTTGCATATGAAGAAAAATTATGAGCCTATTCGTCGCCTAGTAGTATGCCTACTACAGGAGGCCCTACCAGGCCTAGCTAGGGCTGGGGGAGGCTAGGCTTATGCACTTTTCAATTGTAATCCCAGCTCCCCCAGACCTGGGCCTAGCGGGGACTTAGCTGCGAGCTGCGTTACATGCATGTGAAGTCCAGTAAAAGCACCTCACGACAATGCGGGGCATCGTTTTAACGCATATCCCCAGCTAGTCCCCGCCACTTACTGTTAAGTCCCAGTAAAATGCCACACTAATAAATGATTGGATGATAAGAACTACTTGAAGGTCTAGCCTAGGTCTGAATCGGAGAAGCATGCGAGAGCTAGTGGCAGGAGCTAGGCCAAGCTTGCTTGATGGAAGCACTACACATGCGTATCACAGATTTCCATGGAAATTTGGAAAATTGCAAATTGACAGATTGATCATATAGAAAAACAAAATAATTGATTAGGCCCAACTGATTTAACTGATTGATAGAATTTAATTATTTAATATCAAAACAGAAATTAGGCCTAAATAAGAAAATGAATACATGTATAGTAGAAACAGATGTCCTTGCCTTGGCTCATGTACTTGCGTCGGTATTTTTGACGCAAACTAGGTCAAATTCATGGTTCATAAATTTTCACGCAACACTGACACGCGCCGCCACTTCGGTCCTCTGCGTTGTGTGGCTGGAGGTTCAAATTTTATTATGTAAAATTTATACCATGATCTATAAAAAAATGAAACCATGATGGTAGGCCTAAAGTACCGGTAGGCGATTTTTTATTACCAAAACACGCAGTAGTTGCTGACTGAATTTCTAGGCCTGAGTAGGCTAGGTAGGACCAGACCCGGTGTGACAGCACTAGGCCTACACACCCGAAACCGCGGCTACGAAAACGTGTGCAATTTCCGGCCCTTCCGAGGCCTGTTACATGTACAGGTAAATTTTAGGTACGTCCCGGCACTACGGGGACACAACTATAATATGTGTACATATCTGGCTCAGTCCCGGCAAGTGCCCCTGGTCAGGGGGCGCGGGGACTACAATTGACAAGTGCATTAGTTACTAGTATAGTAATAAATAGATAGGCCGAGGGTTAATTTTGAAAAAATTATTTATTCATAAATAACTGTCTAAAGTATAATTAGTAATATGTTAGTATAATTAAAAATGTTAAAGTCATTGGACGGCGTTTTCAATTGCATGTTCGATCAAATTTCAAAGAACATGTGATCCGGATGGTCCAAGAACGCTTTTCATTGCGATATTTGGCACCACATGTTTGATAACAACCACACGGCCGGTATACCAATTCTATCAAAAGAATAAGAAAAATATATTCTAGTCTACAATTATTATTAACTGCCAAATTGTTGTGTTTCAATACTTACCATCTAACTTTTCAATGGCTTTATCGGCCAATTCTTGGCTATCTACGTCTACAAAGGCAAATGTTTTATCCGATTTCCCTTGTACTGGTGTCTTGATCAGTACGCTCGTTGGAGGAACGCCATTTTCTTCGAAGATTCGGCGCAGATTATCTTCTGTAACTTCGTTACTGACATTCCCAACAAAAATCTTGTTCATTATGGAAGTTGTTAAAAGTACCCTGCTAAGTTATTAGATGAAATGTGAGCCTAAGAGGCGTTATTTGGGGTGAAAAGAGGCGAAATTGCCGGACCGAGAGAGTCTGAATGTGAGTGTGATGCGATTGACTGGAGCACCGCCTTCTAAAAAGACAGTAAATACCATGAATTCTACCCAGGACACGTGGGCTGGTCATGTGACCAAAGATTGACACGTTATTTCAAAGATAATATAAGTCTCTCTGGTTGGAATATGACTAATAGCCCCGCCTTAATAAATACAAACCAATCAGAGTTCGGAATTTTCATAGGCATGAATCAGAACACCTCATGAATATTGAATGAGCTTTATTTCTCTGTCTCTGGGATTTTAATTCATTGAAAGCCTAGACACAAGCTACAGTAGTTTTACGAACAAAAGGATGGAGATATTCATAGAGTATGGCAGTATTCACAGGGGCATTGCAAGGACACTTGTGATTAAATATTCATGATGGAGAAATTGGAATGAAAAATTAGGATTAGGTTATTCCTTTACAGGGGGGAATTTAGGCCCCTCCCACCTTTTTGGAAAGAAAAAAAAAAGAAAGAAAGAAAAAAATTGATCGCACAAACGAGGTTTTTTTTAGGTGTCTAAAAAACAAAAGTTTCGCGGGAGAATGGCCCCGGATCCCTACTAGGGAAGTGTTATTTCGATCGGCCCCACTTTCTCTCCCCCCCCCCCGCCCTT
>NW_022709610.1:466236-466800 GCF_011630105.1 Anneissia japonica | reverse complement strand
AACTAGGCCATGGCATAACCAGTGGTGGCTCCAGAAATTTGCAGACAAGGAGTCCGACAGGTGGTCCGAACCAAGGGGACGACTGAGCGGGCCAGGGTTCCAAAATAAAAATCCCTATAAATATGGTTCACGGGGAGTTTGGCTAACAAAATTGTGCTTTTAGGCCACAATTGAATTAGCTATCAAATAACTTTATTTTGGACAGGCAAACATTTTTGGTGTCGACCTCTCGTAGTGTCAGGTGACGACGCAGGGTCCAGGCCTGTCTGACTGGGGTGAAGGGTGGGGGTGAGGGGGGAAGAATTCACCTGCAAACATCCCCACTGGCCGCCACATTTGGGCGAAACGTCGAGTCGAGTAATACTATAGGACAGCCATTTCAATTTTTAGTCTTAGGCCTAATAAATAATAGGCTTGTAGGCCTACAATGCTTTCAAACATCGTCATGCTTTGTGTAATTAGGCCTACAATACAGCTGCGATCTTGCCCTGATTGTGGATAAAACACTTTCCATTTAATTGCTTCGTCCTTCGAATGGAACGTTAATCTGTTGACCCTATCACC
>NW_022709610.1:417831-466170 GCF_011630105.1 Anneissia japonica | reverse complement strand
AACTTGAACACAAACTAATTTCTTCCTTAGATCTCAAACTTATGCAATATTATAGATACATAGACGATATTTTCTTCATCTGGCCTCACGGTTATGACACTAAATTCGTCACTCACTGTAACAACTTTCACCCCACTATCAAATTTACAATGGAACACTCTAACGCTTCTATCCCCTTTCTTCTTGATGTTAATGTTTCCATATCAGGCAACAGTATCTTCACATCTCTCTATTCTGAACCCACCGATAATCGCACATGACCGGGCACATGACGTTCGGATGGCACTCTCAAATGGTAAAAAATGCTTTTTCAAAGCAGTGTTTCTCGACAAAATTATTGACCTCTTCCTGACAGGAGCTATGCTCCCCCTCCCTAGACAGGTGTTCGATAATTTCGACCGCCGGGTTTGTTACGCTAATTTACGCTAAAATTTTAAAATAGAAGGAGAACAGGGAGGGACTTTGGTCCATACCCCTCAGACCCAAATAGTTAGGGCTGGGGTATAGAAATTATGATTGTGGCACCAAGATGTCTGGAAATCGAAATCATTCAGACTTAGTATTTGAATAATTTATTTATTTTTTTTTTTTTTACAAATAAGGGGGTCCTGGCCGGCTGGGCCCCAACCCCACTCGATATCCGTTTAATATGCCCTAGAGTTGATGTCAGAAACACATATGCTGTTATGTAGGCCTATCAAAAAAGACCTTTTGGATCAGGGTGCTATAGATCGAGTACTGTACACTATGGGTAGGGGCACTGAAGGGCGCGCCCCTAAGATCGGTGGCCCTGCGGACCGCCGCACGAGAGCGCATAGGCGTTCAAATACCAATCCAACAAGTAAGTAAAGTCGAATTATGCTCACTAATAATAATAATACTAATATACTGTTCAGTGCACTTTACAAAAGTTAAGAGGGGAAATTAAATCAAAATACATTAAAAATAATATACAAAATTTAAGATTACGAATTACCAAATTTAAATATAAAATGCACAAATTTAGTATTATTAAATAGGATTTAAAAGGAAGCCAATGAACAGAGCCAACATTAACATGCGACTTCTGGATTACAATCACTTTTTTTGCTGTAAGTTGAATAATTCAAAATAACATTTACAGAAAGTAACCCAAGGAGTATGCAAGCAATGTTGGTGGACATAGGCGTAGATCCCAGGGGATGGGGGATATACCCCCCAATATTTGACAGGGGGGGTGGTCCATTGTATCATCCCCCCAATATTTTGACTATGTATGGGATAAAATGGGGCTTTACACACAAAAGACTGTCACAGAAATAATTTGCACTGTCTTATGTGCTTATAAAGATGAAAATTAGCATAATGTATTAATGTTGATAACAAAATTATTTTATCTGGTACCAATTTAAGCTCGTCTTTCCTTAGATGTTAGATGTACTGGCAAAGAGAGCCACATTTCACACTGAAGGGTATGTATGACATCAGTAACATTATGTCAATTCCAAGAATGTTTAAGGTTATATCGGTTGATGAGGAATTTATTGATTAGGCCTGTAATAGCAAATTGCATCAATTTATTTTGAAGTTTCCAGCTTCAGGGGGCACATCCCTGTCCGTACAAGGGCACACATTGGCGCTAACAACAACAACAACAACAACAGCAGCAGCAGCAACAGCAACAACGGGCACACATTGGCGCTAACAACAACAACAGCAGCAGCAGCAGCAACAGCAACAGCAACAACAACAACAACATACAATCCTCATTTCCCGGTTTTTAGTAATTTACCATACCCACCCCACCCCACTCCCCATATAGAAAACAATACGACATAGGGCTTATCTTATTTATAATATAGGCCACACACGTGTGTTTGAAACTAAATATAAGCATTTTCATCATGGTTTTATTTATTACAAACATATACTTTCACCATCTATACACATTGAGGCCCTTCTTTTAGGTTAAAATGATCTATCTTAAATTTGTCTTTCTTGAGTTTGGGACTATTATGTATTTAAATAACGTAAAAGGATAAAACTAAAAAAGCCCTAAAAATGCGCACCAAGGGCGCAAAATATTTTTGTGTTTTTAATTCTAATTTCGTCGGAATTGATGCAATTTATAGAGGAAATTGGCCTACCGTAACAAGAAATGCGCGCAAAGAATTTGAGAATTTTAGGCACTTTCAGAGGATGCATTTGTCAAGGGGTGGGGAAAGATTTTCGAAAGATGGATATTTTCCCCTTGTCCCTCGGTGTTTTTAATTCTAATTTCGTTGGAATTGATCTAAACTCCCTAAAATGTGCAATTTTTAGAGGAAATTGAGCCATGTTAACAAGAAATGCGCGCGAAATTTGAGGTTTTTAAGCACTTTCAGAGGATGAAAGGGCATTTATAAAGGGGTGGGGAAGATTTTTCAAAGATGGATATTTTCTGCTTGTCCCCCAGTGGTTACGCCATCGGGCAGCATAGATCAAAGGAGTTATGACAGTTTTTGAAGTGGAGAAGGGTTTGCAGGGTGTTGTGAGTCTCGTCATCATGATATCTTCCTTTTCATTCTTTTTCTCTTCTCTTTTTCTTTCCTTTTCTTTTCCTCTTCTTTCTCTTTCTCTCCCTCTCCCCTCTTTCTTTTCTCTTATTACCGTACCCAGCCCCGGTACGACAGCTTGGTCAGTCCGGTAAAAACCGTCAGGGGAGGGGCAGTTTCCCCCTGCCCCCCCACCGCGCCTGTTATGACACTGGCTAACACGCCAATCATCCCCCCCAATGAAAAATATTTTTGGTGGAACAACTCCACTGTGACACCGACATTATTTTCCAAAATAAAGATCCCGACCAGAGTTGTATATACTGACATATTTAAATTACTCACCAAGTGAGATCAGAAAAACAGCTGTATGCCAATTTAGCATCGACTAACAAAATATGATATATTTTGTATTGAAACAGGTGAATTTTCTGTCAAAATCGATATTAAACAATAGTTATGTTTACTCTTAAAATACTGATATTGAAGTAGAAATGTTCATATCTAAGCTTATATAACCAACACAATATACAAAATCCAGTTTAGTGTTTTCAAATTACTGTAAAGTTTTTCACTGCTGGAAAGTCATTTGCTTTTTTTTTTGTTAATTTTTTTCCACAATGTTTGAATGAAAATAATCCGTAGATGAAACAAGACAAAAAAATCTTCTTTACTCGATGTATTTTGTTCATAATGGCCGTATTATTTTGATTCAATATTTCGTTCTTCATTAGAATATCATCAGCATTTTCATAAACAATGAAACATTAAATGTTGCTTCTCTCCACGGGCGTTGGTCGGTGGGAGACAGTGGGGACACGTCCCCCTAAGTGGAAGGGACATCATATCAATCCCCCTCCCACTATTCACCATTCTAAAGTTAAAACATTACGTTTCAAAGAGAGTGGAAAAGAATTACAATTATAAATGACTGTCAAATCATCTCATTTAAAAGCACATAACATTAGGTAATTAGATAAATAATAAATAAGATAAATCATTATTTTTATGAATGTTATTGTTCACAAGTTATATAAGTTGCCTTTTGATTTACGATTACGATATTGAGACACCTATTTATGATAAATATTCTGAAAAAAAAAGTAATGTAATGCATTGTAGTGTGGAAATTTATGTTAATTGTATGATGTTCTCCTTAAAGTAAATAGGCCTATAAAAATGCTAGAAAATCATAAATTTTCTTACATCAGCCCCAACCATCATGAGGCTGAGGTGATTGAGGGCTTAGTAATACAGTATAGTATTGTGGCTTAATTACAGAATAAAATTGATCTCTACAACGTGACAATGTATTTATTTGTAAAAAAATACGTCAATGTTTCAAATGTTTGGCTTTTTTATTTCCTTTTCAAGAATAAAAAATGCTTATTTTTATATACAATGTATATTTATAGAATACTTGTTAATTAATACTATTGGCTATGAATCTTGGTTTACATTCAATACAATTAAATAAAATCTGTCATCAATGTCAAAAATATTTAAAAAACATTGCTAAATATGGCTTTTTATATCACCACATTATCCAATGATCTTATCCTCATCTGTAACAAAAATAACAACCCTTGCAATACCTTTCCCGTTGAGTGATTTTTACTTGTACAGGGCATTAGTGGTAATAAGTAGGCCTACAAATGATCCCATATTGAATAGATCTGTGATACAGCAAATGTTCAAAGTTGTTATGAAGTTTTTTTGTTCCATCTAATCATGTGATTCATACTATTTCACATATCCGGCTTCTGAGTATCAACAGTTTGGGCAACTGCCGACACACTCTCCTTCATAAAAAGCTTAATGGATTTTCTTTTCACACAGTGTGACAGCAAATATGAATTTTGAATGTCTTGTTTTTCATTTCACATTCTTTACAATGATTCCTTCACCACAGCTTAAACATCTTATAATATTTTTGCTTCATTCTAATACTTTATCCAGCATAAGATTTGTACATTGTTTTGCTTTTTGATTTTGTAAACACAGATTTTAAAACTATTTTTTGTTGGCATATTGCACCCTGGCCCACAGTTGATTATACTGTATATGCTGTTATGTTCTCAATTTTTAATTTAAATCTGGAAACAAAATACTCTTTTAATTGATTTGCATAGGAGAGAATTATGAAGTTGTCATAAGTTCACTAACTCTTTTATTATACAATACAATTAATTCACATCCACAGTTTCTTTATATAATTTTTGTTGAAGCTCCTGATGGGCAGCACCAGGCAGCTAAAGGGAGTTACCACACCAACAAGGTTTCACAGTCAATGTCATCAAGATAATAAAAAACATTGTCCCTGGTTTTATGCACAACTTTTCACATTGTGGAAATTGGTGGGGGGGGGGGAGAATAGGAAACAAAGGTTTAAAATTGAGTAGGAGTAATTAGAGAATGTGCGCTGGGCCTCTGGGACCTGTGGCATCCACAAGTCATTGGTGATGAGTTTCAATTGAGATTCTGTTAATTTTTAAAATTTATAACGCAGTCTGATTGTATTGTGGTTCTAAAAATAACTGTCACATATAATTGTAATTCTAATCAGCTTAATTCTAAAAAATCAAAGGAAAAATGAGATAATATGAAACAAAGATCAATATAAAATATGAAGGCAATTACAAAAATTACATTATTTATCACATGATAAATTTTAGCATTAATTAATTAATATAAGACAATATTTGGTTTAAAATGACATAACCAAAAGACTTAATTTTAATAAAACCTGTTTTCAAAATTTTCATGTATTGACAGGTGTGGTACAGTACCACAAAAGAACACAAATGTCTTACAAAAATAAGTCTTACAAAAGACAGATTTTATATGTTCATCACAATTACACATATTCATATATTTCTGTAAATTATCGTCATTTAAAATCATCCACTTTGATAACCAATGCAACTTCTTTTCTCTTTTCTTTCTTGCTTTTCTTTTTCTCAAAATGCACATCATCAGTATTATGCTTTTTAGATTCTTGACGCCTGTAAAATATAAAAAATGGTTACTGTAACTACAAACTTGAACTACCTTTACGCTTACCAGTAGTTTAGACTGGCTTCATCAGGTGCAGGTGAAGCCCAAGGAAATCAGTTAGCCAGTAACGTGGTATTAGTGTCTATTTACATAGTTCACCTGACTAAAATACAGCTCCTCCTGTAAGTTGAAAAACCTGTTGCCATATACAGCAAATGGAATCCAAAATAGTGATTATCTTACATTTTTCTTTTTGCTTCAGCAATTTGCCTTAATTTTTCCTTTCCAAGGTCATCATCCTCAGTTGAAAAATCATCTTTTTTCTCTGGATCATCCTGCAAGTCCTGTCAGAAAACAACAATGTAAAATTGTAACAAGAACAGAGACAACAAGGATGTAAATAACACTGAAACAACAAGGATGTAAATAACAACTGAGACAACAAGGATGTAAATAACAACTGAGACAACAAGGATGTAAATAACAACTGAGACAACAAGGATGTAAATAACAACTGAGACAACAAGGATGTAAATAATAACCGAAACAACAAGAATGTAAATAACAACTTAGGCAACAAGGATGTAAATAACAACAGAAGCAACATTTACTAACTATTCATCCTCTAGCATCAGTCTGTCAGATTCTTTTTGTTTTGATACTTGGTGGCCTAAGCTTAAGTGTCTTTGGACCTATATAAGCCTATATAAGCCTTTCATTTTTCAATAAAAAATAAGATTTTTTTTTTCTTTTGAAATGTAAATACAACTTATTGATTGGATTGGCTTTGATTGGATTTATTCGGTGTAAACACCAAGGATAGCCCACGAAAGCCTAGAAAAAGACTTATTTCCAGTGGGGTCCTTCTGGTGGTGATTGGGCAGTACACCGGGAGGAAATCCCTACTCTTCTCCAAAGAGTGTACTACATTCTTCAACATGCAAATGGGCCATAAATGCACACCGGACCAATGGCTTAAACGTCTCATCCGAAAGACGGTGCGCTATTGTAACTTGTATTTCAGCCTTCCAGCTGAAACACAAGGAGAGGCAGCGATGGGAATTGAACCTGGGGACCTAGAGATCTCCATGGGTCAGCGCACACACAGTGGCTACCACCAGATTAGCCGACTGAGCTAAGCTACTCTCTTATCATTGATGATGGAAAATAAAAAACGAAACGAAAAGTATTAGGAAAAAAGCCATTGACACCATGACATCTGTTTTGACTCTGAAATACAAAATGAGCAACAAAAAAGGTTGGGTAGAGGAGTTTACAAGTTCTACAGATCTGGAACCCCAATGCAAAACCCTTTATCAACTGACTATTGAATAAAGAAAGACAGAGAATTGTAAATTTTGATTGAATATTAAATTTTCTAGGCTCCTTGAATCTTTCTGGTAAAAATGATGATGTTACTTTAAGGTACAAATAATTTGGTTGTTTTATATAGGAATAAAATTAATAAAAAATCTAATAACTGATACAGAACTTTACCATTATAAATATTATATGTGACCGGCTCTGTCAAAATCTTCTGTTTGATGCAATCTAGTAAAGCACCCAAAATGTTGTAGAATCAGAATTTTGAAAATTTTCATGTTTTTGTATTTCATAAAATAAGATATTTAAGTACATTGCTGCAAAATATCAATCACTAAATCTAACTGAAAAGTATATTAACATTATTTTTAAAATATAAATCTTAATAATAAACTATTGATTTTGGAATCTTTGGAAGCTGTTTTCTCAAAACGTATATGGCTGATATCCAATGAACTAAACATTCATAACTTTGCTAATACTCAACTGATTTCATGCAGAATTTAAAAACACCAAAAAATAAACTTTTCTTACAAACGACTGGTTTTGCTAGAGCCGGTCACATATGTGTATCAGGACAAGGTTTATACACAAATGAAGATGACTATGGAATGATTATGAAGATGATGATGACGACGATGAAGACGATGAAGATGATAAATGATTATCTCACCTTCACTCCTATAACATCACCATCTTTGAGTTGGTAAGGAGCATGTTTCAGATTCAACCTCTGGTTCTGTCCTCCTTTTCTTTTGCCTTTTTGTCCTTTATTTTTCTGAAACTTAGAAAATAGGAAGTAAAGTCATTAAACAGTGGTGTATCTATTGGGGTGGTAAATGCACCCAAAAATAGCCTGCACACCATTACCACTGAAAATTTGCTGAGCAAAAAAATTATACTCAAATAGTTTTTATTTTATTTATTTATTTTTTTTATTAACAGGAGATTATTCAGTGGCCCCTTAAATAGTTAAACATACCCTCATATCACCTATATATTGCTAACACCCCACCCCCACTAATCATTGATCCCTTCTTGACCTTTGTGCATCCCAAACAGTTACCATGTAAATACTCCTAGCCTAGATATGCCACTTTTTCTAAATGTTGATAATATTTTCTCTGACCATCTGACCAATATTTTGCTGAGATAAATATTATATTGAAATAATAATACTTTTATAATAAAAAAACTTAATAATGACATATTTTGTTAAATTATTAATATTATTATTAAGTGCGCTGCATAGAAACACCATAAACGTGCGCATCAAAGAGCAAAGTTGGGCTGTTGATGACACAAAGTTTAGCTAGCTGGTACAGTACAGTATATTTGGATGTTAACACACTGCTAGAATAGAGCCTAGTTATGGCAGAGAAATGGCAGCCAAAATCTAGTCCAATATATTAGTGGCAGTCAAGTAGCCTGTTTGGCTTTAGGTCTAAAAATTTCAGGTGCGATATTTGATTTCTAAAAAATTGCCAACCTGAGACAACTATATAAACTAAATGTTTGATGTGTTTCAACATTTTACATTGTCAAATTATGATACTTCGAAAATCGTTTTTGAAGTTTGAGAGTGCTATTTCTCAATGTCTAGAAGTGCTAAATCCTAAAAAAAAAATCGCAACCTGAGGTTGGTGTAGACTCTCATGTCTGAGCAATACTGGAATGGTTCCGCTGCCCCTGTATTAAGTCATGCTACATAATACAGTTTTCAAATTTTTGTGTAATCCCTTAAATGCCTGGTGGTAAGTTTTTTTCTAGTAAGAAGTCTCTAAAAAAGCAAAAAAAAACAAAACGACCTGTTTCGATCTATGTGCCACACAGATTAAAAATTAAAACTTGTTTGACCCTTGTAAAATATAAATTCAACGTTTAATTTGAATTTTTTGGATGTTTTTTTAAACATTATTAGTCAGTATACTATTAATACAATACTATGGTGACTTACTTGTGAACTATTTGGAATAATAATCCAGTTAAATTTCTCTGGTTGGTGTTTAGCGATGATGATCCTTTCTAACGGTATCTTGACCCTGTCCACTAAGGCTTGCTTTAGAGATTCTGGTGTTTGTGAACGAGTTGTATCCCAGATTAATTCCTCACTTTTGCTGTAACTCCTTAATTTAACATTGCGTCTATGTATTGCTAGTACTATTGTATTTTGCCTTTGATGGAAGAAAGAAGTGTTGAGTTATTCTGTAAGTGAGTTGGTAGCACTTTTATTTGTATACCAGACCTACACTTGATGAAGGGAAAAATCCTATAAATGAGAGTACAGTACTACCAACCATTTTAACTAACATGTTCATGTAAGCATTTATTTTTATCAAATATTAAACAATGAAAAAGTAAACAAGTATTTTAAATAAAAAATATGGAAAGTAATTTAAAATATGGAGATACACCCATCTTAACCCACCCCCACCCCACCATAACAAACATTAATTATGATTTACATATTATAGAAGAAATCTACACTAACCAAAATTAATTGTTTTCCATAAATAGATACATAGATAACACCTGCTCATTATGTTCTTAATTACTTAATGGTCACAAAGACAAATAGCTGATAGAATAAAAGTGTTTACTTTAAATTTTCTTCTTCCTGTAAAATTTGCACTCCAAGTTTTGTGGAGGAGTTGATTTTCTGTCGTCTGTCAAAACAAAAAAAAAAATGGCTCAGTCAAAAATTGGTATCATCACTTGGTACATGATTGATAGAGCTCCCAAAAAGGACTTTAAGGAATTTTACCTCTGAAGTTATCCACTCTTCTTAGTAATTGAACACGTCCCAACTCTATCATATCACATATAGGAAAGAATTTAAGATCAAGCTTGGCACAAATGCAAATACAAGAAACCTAAATGTATACATTGAGACAAAAGAGGCTCAGAGACTTTAAACATTCCAGACAATCCATTGGGAAAACCCATAAATCATCAACCAAGTGAAGATGAATGTTACGCAAAGCGAGGTCATCTGGGTTAGGTCACTGGTGAATAAACTAACAATAACATTGATGTTTAAGCCTTGTTGATATCACAGGTAAAAATTAAGTTAAAAATTAAAAATGTATGTTACTTTTATGAATATGATTCTTGTTACGTACCTAAGAAGTTGTTCATTATTCCTAAATACTCTGGTAAGCATTGAGTGCTCCACTTGACGTAGCCTTATGTAATGAGTTGATGGTAAGCTGATATCCAAGCCACTGAGCTCTTTCAGTATTAAACCTTTTAGCATATCAACGGTTGCATCTTCCAATACCTCCACATTGTTGAGGTAAATATTTGTCCCTTCAATTTCAGACAATGGTTCATTGTCTTCTGAGTTGTTGAAGAGACCTTTAAAAATTAAATTTGTTTAACCAGTTAATTTGTTTATTAATGAATTTATATACTGTACTTAGATCAGATAATCTTATTATTCTATAGTAAAAATTTAATAAATATATAAAGTATATATATGTTAACATAAGAAACTTTTACAAATTTAGAAGGGAAGGAGTTTATCTGTGTAGATTAAAGACATTTTTACAGCATGTGAATGTAAAAATGTAAATATTGATTAGAGTTAAAAAGCATGAACGAGACGATTAAATAGTGACCTTTCTATGTTGTTCTATTACTATTGCATTTAATGTTTAAATATGGTTAAATGCACTTTTGTTTAACTTGAATTGCAATATATATATATACATATACTTTTATTTTTTTTATTGTCTTCTTTGTGTTATTTTAGTTTGCATGACATTTTAGAAAGACTATTTGTGCTTTTTAATCATTTGTATCATGTACCATTTTAATAATAATAATAATTCTGGATTTATATAGCTTTGTTTGACAATAGTCCATAAACTGATACACATTCAGATAATAATAGACATTAAGATACCTTTCATTATAGTTGTTATCCAATTAAGTATACTAGATTCTGCTTCAGTATCTGGAATGTTAGGCGGTGGATACAGCCACACCGGCAGACTCAAAAACCCTCTTGGTGGTAACTTCCCTGCTTGAACTAGGACGTGCTCCCCATCTTTTACAGTTTCTTGATCAAGGGATGCATCCTGAAGAAAGGAGGAAATATCATCATCTCAATCTTCCTATTTTGCAGCCAAAAATCTAAATTATCTCTTGTATGTGCTTCATCTACCTTTGAGCTAGTAATATTGTTATTATAAATTTCTTAGATTCTTAATTCTATCATATTATTCAAATCTAAGTATTGTATTTGGTTTAGTTAAGATTTTTGTGTATTTTTGGATTCACCACTCGGAAACAAGCGAATGCCACTGATTCTACATTGATTTCTAATAAATGAATTGAAATTAAATTATGTGGAATCAAATGCACAACTGGAAATCATCTGCAGTGGGCAAAGGGGGTTGCAGATTGTACATGATTGAGACTGTATACAATGACAAGGCAAACACAAGCCTATAGAGACTACCACACTATAAAAATCTAACTTAATAATATAATTGCAGTAATAATAATGGTAGATAACTGGTAATAATTAGTACTAATACTTCATTGGATTATAATTAATTTATAAATTTATTATATTACATATTGTTTTATTTCATAATTTCTTTTTATTATAAGTAGACTGTTTTCTTGGCAAAGTAAATATTAACGTTGTTATAATCACCATTGGCTGTGTTTATTTTCTTCACCTTAATACTGATATTGTCTGTGTTGTTAATCTGTGAGTGTAGTACATTGTATAGACTCATGTAGCAATGATAATACAATAAGTCATCAATAGAAAAAATTATGTGATTAACTGATCTGAAAAATAATGTTGAGCAGTGCAAATAAAACACTTAAAAACACATATTAATTGTTCAGAATTTTGAAGAATTACCAAGTCATCCAAAACATCAGCAGGCTCCCCAAGCCAGTTAGTTTTCTGTAGATGATACATATCTCCCTTGAGGTCAAGGGTTACCAGAATAGCACGTAAACACTAGAATATGACGACAGAAAAAGTTGCAGTTAAGAATCATAATAAAGTAAAAGTAATAAATAATTTTAATTAAAATAATTTTGATACAGGGGTGGTGTCAGTGGGGGTTGGGGGCCAGTGCCCCGTTGGGCAGAGCTGCCCCTCACCCCCTGTCGGGGAGAAAAAAAAAAGGATTTTCTACATATTAGTATACTCTAAAATCGATTAAATAAGCATTTAAAACCACTAAGTTGTCATATTTTTCTGGGGCTTCACCCCCCTGGACCACTTTCGAACATTTGAGTGACGCCCGACCATGCCCACTTTGCCTTCATCAGGGACCTCTGAAACCCCCGTTGTGCAAATCCTGGCACAACCCCTCTTTTGATAATAATCAAAATCATCATTATTATGATCATAAAAATTATCCAATCTTGATAAATGACAATCATGGTGACAATCATGATTTTCGTTAGTTTGTTAATGGCTCTACTAATAATAACTAAAGAAAAATGGTTACCATGCCAACTGTCATGGTCCTGTTGACAATCATCTCTTTTCTACTATTTGATTCTGAGGAATTACCCGGCATTCCAAGACTAAAACTTACTGTAATCTAAAAAATAAAAAAAAATAAAAACTTGGCATTTTATTGTAAGATACAAAAAACAAACAAAATTTCCATATTATAATTTAACTAAATTGGTGCAAGATACAATTGCCTCTATTCAATAAAAGAACAGCATTGGCAAGTTTTAAAGAATGCAACATGTACTCCAAAGTTTATCCCTTAATGCTGTGGCATTACACCCTCTAATTAATTCTAAAAGAAATAACAGACTTTTTAACTAGTGTTACCTGATTGTGTTTTGGTGGAGCACCAGGTTCTAATATTAGGCAAGAATTGTGTCTGATCTCAGCAGCACCAATACTTTGCTGTTCAAACACTGAAAATAACCACAAAAAATTTTATAAACACTCCAGTAGCTAAGATAAGGTAAATATTTATGTTCTATTACTAACATTAAATTCAAATGGTGTTAAATTTTCATATAAATCTACATACTTGCACAGTTTTTCTACAGTCAATAATAAAAAATAAAAAAACATAATAAAAATTATTTTAATTTAGCAGGTTCAGTTAAAAAATATGCTAACATATGCATATAAATTGGTAAAGAAAATAGTTAAAACAGGTACACAAACAACCAACTCCTTGGTTGGAAACCAGGAAGATATTGAAGGATATTGAAATTAGCAACTTACATGGAGGTTGGCACCCGACCGTTGCATCACATACACGCAAACGCCCTCCTCCATCAGGTTTCATATCGCCAGTTAAGCCAAGTTTATTTAAGATAACTAACTTAAGTTTCTCAATTGTCTGCAATTATAATGAGGAAAAAATGCAGACATTATTATTTATAATCCCAGGTGTTTTTTTATTTATTATATTCAACCGCTGATAAAAATTAGGGATAAATGTAATACAATTCATTCACTTGTAAGAGCATCATTCTCAGTGTATAAATTACACAAGTGGCCATTTACATAAACCTAAAAATGGACAAACTTTGCTCAGGCCTAATTAACATGAGAGTTTGCCAAGCTTGAGCATGGCCCTTTTTTGGTGGTGAATCAGGCCGGCTCTGAGCTGCCAGCAGGCGAGCACCGGGCTAGCTCCTGCCTCTAAGGCTTTATGGTTCAGATATGTAATCCTGATCATTATCATTTTATTATTTTACAACATCATCGCTGAGAGGTCCATTGCTTCACCTTGCTTGATGCTCTGGAAATCTTTCTGTGTCAGATTTTATCTTGAGCATTGAATTCAATCAATCAACAAGGATTTATACAGCGCAAATATCCATGGCAGAATGCGATGTTCATAGTGGCTCTATGACAATGGTATTTACTCAAAGTGCACATTGACTGTGAGGTTAATTAACAATGCTTGTCAATGTCATTTAGGTAAAATGAAAATACAAAGGAGATGCAACTTACTTGGTCTGATTCAGTTTCAACTTCAATGAGAGGCCAGTCATCATCCTCCTGGTTAGCAACACATCGATTCTCAATTTTAACTCTCACAAGTTTTTCTTGTCCTAGCAATTCACCTTCAGCAAAAACAGCTTTCCTATATGAGCAATAATCACAGAGAAGACAAAATAAAACAACAAATAACTCCACAGCTCTCCTTGTGTTTCAGCAGGAGGGTTGAAGTTTCAATACTGCATTGCTTTTCAGATGCAGATGCAACTACATGAGATGATGAACCATGGGAGCTTTGCCCCCCAAAAAACCCAACCATGGGCTCTGCCCCTGGACTCTGCTGGGCCCTTAGCCTGCTTCCAGACCCCCGATTTAGGAGCCCTGGCAGCTACTGCATACTGGATTGTGCTGGTCTAAGCGGCCCTGGATGTAATTTCATTATGATTGTATATTCTTACTACTGATTATCAATTTTCTCCAGCAAAGTCAGCAAAAAAGAAAAAAAAAAAGAATTTGCATTAAGGAAGCTCATTTTATGTTTTCTCAATAATTATTCTGAGAGATAAGTTAGTTTGCAAAGAGCTATGTGACTAGCACCAACTATCAAGGATGCATAAGCCTGCAGAGCTCTTGTGTGTGCCGTTCTTTAGACATTTGAGTCTTACTCTTACCCTATCCTTGTCTTGGCCTCAGCACAAATTTTATCACAGTCAAGAAACTTCAACTCTTGTAATGATAGCTTATCATCAGAAGCACCCATAACAATATGCTTTTTAGAGGAGAGTTTACTGATCAGCAGGAATTCTGGTTGTATTTCAGTGAGACGGCTGATCATTAAACGCACTTCTCTGAACTGAGAATGTTTAGGGAAAGCATGTGAGATTTGCCCTTTGACACCATTCCCATCAATCCAGGTGATGTCCAGAAGAATCGGCTCAGATTGCTCACCTGTCTTGATCACCTGACCACTTACCTGCAACCAAAATCAATTAGTATTATAATAACTGAATCCTAATGATCTTATTATCAATAATCAATATTTACTACAGCATTATTTATTATATTTTCTTTATTATAATTCTCTTTCAACATTGAACTCGTATTCCTGATTCTACATTTTATAAATCATTTTTATATCAAATTCTTATCATTACTTTTTTGTTTTATATATTTATTATTATATTATATCATTTTATAAATAAAAAAAAATTATAAATGTAAAAGTAGATGTAAAAGTATATCTTTATTAAAAACCTTGAATCCATCCCAAAGGAACAGCTTTGAACCAGTAACAAGTCCGAGGTGATTGATACCAGCCGATGCATATTCACTAATCATGTCATACAGGTGTAGGCCTGCTGGCAGCTCTTTGGCTATACTCAGTTGACTTCCTTCCACAAAGGTGTCGCCTAAAACCTTTGATGAAAATAATTATGTAACAATAAATAATATAATTATAGCATTTAAATTCATATATAGGCCTACAAGAAACAGATGATTATCAAACTAACCCTCTTGGCAAAGTAGTGAGGGAAGAAGGTTTAAAAATTTGGTTTACACACGACACTTTGCCAGGCAGCTTCAAATACATCAGGGTACGTTTTGCCATTAAATTTAACAAATTTTTTTTTTTTGCAAATCAAAGGTATGCGCTACTCACTTACCTATTCTGATACTGTTGTGCCCCCCACACACCCCGCCCCCTTTGAAAAATTCTGGATCCGCCCCTGCTCCTGGCTTTTACTGTTTACATTTTATGATGTTGCCAAAACCTGGAATACTCTTCCTCATTTTATTTAACTCTGGGGGAGGATGACTTCAAAAACTACTGTGGCTATCTTGGCATCTTTCTATATTATTGTATTTAAATACAGTATTTCCAAATTGTTAATAAAGAGAGCATATTCAACTCACCTCTTGTGTTGCAATAATAAGCTGTGCAACATCTTTCCGTCTGTCTATTTTTAGGGATGTCACACAAGTATTGCTATCAGTTTTTAAATGTAAACTTCCCTGTTTGTAATGATAGTCCTGACTATGAAGTACTGTTAATGTAATTGTATTAAGTTCTATGTCATGTTCTATTCTCTTGGTAGTAAGCACTGAGTTCAACTTAGCCATTTCTTTGATGATATCCATTGGAATACCAAAGGCAGGGTTGGTATAGGCTACAGAAAAGAAATCAAATCAAATTCTGTTATTGTCATAATTGTAGCATTTATTATGTTATTTTGATACAGTGTTTATTTATATGGGCAATGTGCAAACACGATATATAAGTTTGTGAAGTTACTAACAACCAAGTACTGTACAGTAGTAATATCTCCAAAAGGTAAATCAAGTATATGAATCCATTTCATTTAACATGTAGGTAATGAATGATACATAGGCAGTACCACCACAGAAAAATTTAAAAAAAACCAAAAAAAAACCCAATTATCGCAGTGGCAAAAATAATCCGTTTTACAGGGGAATAAGGTTGACTTCATCAGAGGGAATAAGACCGAGTTTTTCAGGGGGCAGCATAAGGCTGCATTTTTCAGGGGGCAATAAGGCTGCATTTTAAAATCTACTTCACTAATTTGTAATGTTTACAGTAAATTAGGTGTTGACAACTGTAAATAATAATCTTAATAAGGAGACCCAAGTATACCAGCATGAAACCATGAATGTCACTCCAAAAATTGACAAGGCCATTTTGTCCTACATATTCTATTCACATATTAATTAGGATTTACTGTTAAGTTGTACTGTATATAGTTTGTCTCTGAATTACATATTATTCCTGATAATGCTTAAATAAAAGCGAAACAAAGAATAAAATGGCCTTGTATATTTTTTGGAGTGATATATCAGCTGGGTCTTATATTGTAGCTCAGCTGGTTAAGCATCTAACAATGGAACTAACAAAGAACATAGTTTAGCAACACTACATGTTCAGCTATGTTCATGTTCACTTATTTCACAATATAGTTAACAAAATAATTACTAAACTTGCATATAGGGCAGTTTTGCACATAAAATATTAGTACCATGTTATCATGTCCAAGGCACCCAATTAAGCACTTTGGTAGAGGATGTACATATCTCTCATAATGATTCTGCATACAGTACCTCACATAAAAATGAGTATTGTAAACAGTTTTTTAACACTCTGCCCACCAAACACGGAGATCTCCGTGTTTGGTAACGCAACGCTTGACCGCCAAACACGAAGATCTCTGTGTTTCATTATTTTTTACGGAATCCGATAGATGGGATAATTACTAACATGTACTAAAAATTTTAACACTATTATTATTCAGTCTGGACCATAAGTGTTTTGCTACTTCAGTGTGACATAATTTCAGTGACCTCATCTTGCATGGAGATACTAAAACACGGTTATCTCAGTTTTATTGTGTGAATATGCGTAAAACAACAAAAATGAGTCACTTTCATTTTACTGTTAGGGGTCACAGATTGTGATTAGAATAAAGTGTTTGGTACCATTGTAAAGCTAAGATCTTTGTAGCTCTTGTAATATTTAATTACATGTAAATCTGATCACATACACACTTTCAACGAGCTTCAGAAAAGTGATAAAATTCACTAAAAAGTCTGGCATTGGCTGATACTATTTTTTCAAACCCCTGGCAGTCAGTGTTAAAGTGAGTCCTACCTTCCTTAGGTCTAGGTAGAGACTTCCTTCTGTAGAACAACATATAAGCACTTTCACGTCCACTAAACTGTTTGTGAATTTCTTTTTGATGTATTGGCTTGACATGCGAGTCATTGAAGTCAAACCAATGTTGATGTTCATCCATGTTGGGCCTAAAAAGAATTATGATCAGTCTAACAATCTACTTTCAAATGATAATTACGATGATGAAGATCATAATAATAATAAAATAATAATCATCATACCAAGATTCTTCAATATTGAAGAATATTATATAATAATAATAAACATAATAATATGATATTAATTTATTGTTGTTAAACCTTCATTTTTAAATGAACAAAAATAACATCAGCATTTACCTGGACGTTTCGATTACAATCAGCGATCCTTTTCAACTGACTGTGTTGTTACTTCAGTTTGGTTGTGACGTCATCAGTTACAACATAATGCACTGATGTTGGTTGGGGCCCCGTCTGCCCCTGTTGTGTTCAATTATTCGTTGTAGATATATGAGAGTTAATAAGAACCCGCGTCCCTGTTCATGTTATCTTAATCCAAATGGATTCAAAAATTTTTTTCTGTTGCTCCTCCCCAAGCATGGCGTAATCAGTAATTGAAACATCCAGGTAAATGCTGATGTTATTTTGGTTCATCATTCACAAATGAACCAGATGAATTTTTACAATCATATGATATTAATTATAATCAATTATTAAAACATTAACATTATACAACCACTTTACATTCAATGGGAGACAGAATGTATCTTGTGCTAAAACATATTTGTAGTCAAGGACGTATCCAGGAGGGAGGGGAGCCATAGGAGCCGCAGCTCCTCCTCCGCCCCCCCCCCCCACCATTTGTACACAGTGTTACCATTTTAAAGCTTGTTCTTGAGCCAATACAAATTCTTTCCTGGGATCACTCAAAATGAATACTTCTAAAACATGTAAATATGCATAAGGACACGTAATACAAATAGGCCTAATAGAACACATAGGCCTAAGCGTTTTAAAAAGTACAAAAATCTCAGGTCTTTTAAGATATAGAAATGTGATCTGTATGGTTCAATTCTTTAAAGTTTTGTTTAATAATACTACTATTAATAGTAATAATAATAATAACAATAATAATAATAATGATGATGATGATGATAACGATAGTAATAATTGATAATATTATTAATAACATTAAAAATAACACAAGAAAATTGTGCTAAATGCGAAAAAAAAGTTGTGATTTGTTGATCATAATTATTATAGCATAGTTCAAGCTCATTAGGCTATAGTTAGGCCTAAGTTGTCCTGGATATTAAATAGATTTCCTAATAAAAGACCATGAGAAATTTGTTGGTATTTCATTTTGACTATAATGGTGATGCAATGATGATGAATTTTACTATATAAAAGTGTCATTTCCCGCCATCTAGATGTACTATTTCATTAAATTTTCTCACCTCTGCCCCAACCATGGTGGGGCTGAGGTGGTTGTGAAATCACGGTTTAAGTTTGTAAAATACATACTCAAAGACAATGTTTTTAAGCTTTGTTTTCTATGATATATCGCACACACATTAATAAGATCTCTATGGTTGCCAAAAATCTCTGATAGAAGATCATAAGAATTTTTTTAGTGCTTCATTTTGACTAATGGTGATGTGATGATGATGAATTTTACTAAAAAAAAGTCATTTCTGGCCACCTAGAGGTACTATTTCCTAAAATTTTCTCACCTCAGCTGCAACAATGGTGGGTCTGAGGTGGGCGTCGACTTACAAAATATCCACCCCTCCAACTTTCAAAACAGATCTGAGCCCTTCCCTGGATGACATTAAACTTCATCGAGTCAGCACCTGACTCAGAGTATGTCTTAGTGATTGCTGAGGCAAGGGTCCATACATTTGTCTTTAGGATGTGATCTGGTTTTCCATGCCTATTTTTCGTGATTATGAATATTTTGGATAAAGAATGTTTTGAGCAGAGGTGGATTCAAGACCCACCCCCTCTCCTCATTTTTTTTAAGGAAAAAGAAGAAAAATATGTTCAAATTAAGTGTGATAGTGTAATTTCCGGCCATCTAGAGAAACCCTAATTATAAATTTTCTTACCCGAGACCAAATCATAGTGAGGCTGAGGTGGGTGGTTCCTCGGTCTGTGAAAGTCCCTACCTGGTTCACCTCTCTTTTGAATTTCTGGATCCGCCACTGTTGATTTATTATATAATTATTGTTGCGCTTACTAATATTATTTATAATGCATCTATTGCAATTTTCACTTTATCCTCTCAAAACATCCCTAAGAACGTTCAGAGTGCGTTACTTCACATGGGGATTTTCCCATGGACCCCCGCAGGGTCCTACGCAATTCACATAACGGCTCCCCCCTTTCAAAATCCTGGCTACGTCCCTGTTTGTGATGAATACGGAATCAAACCCAAGACTGGATACTCAAAGATAGCAACACATTACATACTGTAAGTGATCTGGTGGTTGTATACTGCTCATCAATTCCAACACCTTCAAATTATGTCTATGTAGCAACACATTACATGTCTGTAAGTAATCCGGTGGTTGTATATTGCTCATTAATTCCAAGACCTTCACATTATATCTATGTAGCAGGTAATAATCAATGCTTCTGGATGCAAGTTTACCAATTATTTTCCAATATTCGTAGAAAGACAGATAGCAAGCAAAATAGACAGTGTGGGTTTCAATCTTAACTTTAAAAATGAGATCCTGAACTGATAATAATAATAATAATAATAATAATAGTAAAAATAATAATCTTAAACATCACTCACTCTGTATTCAATACTCCCTCCAATTCTCTTGCTGTTGAGTTGTTTACACCAAGTTTCTGCTCAGCAGTCTGACCTTTAACCTGCTGCTCCTTAATAGTCTGTTTATCGTTATTGGTACCATGTGACCCTGTATCATGTAATTGCTTGTCATGTGACTCATTCTTATGTAAAGATACAGTGTTGCTACATGGATCCACCATAAATAAATCATTATACTTCTTGAGAAACTAAAAATAAAAAGATTTTCAATGAAAAGGTAAGGTAGAGTACAATAAAGTAGAAGTATATGTGTAAAAATAGGAAAAATTTACATACTTAATATACAACAAACCACTTCAATATGAAATTCTGTATATTATTATAGTTAGCTAACCTTTGTCACTGTTCCATATTGCTTCTTAAACTGTTTGTTCCATGAAACTCCAGTTGTCTGTATAAGAGCCTAACATATAGAAACACAGACACATTAATGAACCAGACAGTATGTTAATACCTTTATGAAATGAAACTGAGCCCATAAACAAAAAAGAAACCCAAAAAACGAATGAATATATAAAAACAAAAAGCCAAAGCAATATTATCACACAGCTAAACTACAACTAAAATAATCATTGATAGTAAAATTAATACAGGTAGAACACATCTACCAAATCCCAGTTCATGCTTGTACAATGGGGTCAATTGCTTCTCTGATACCCACAATAGCACCGTAACGCCAAAATTGGTCCGGGTCAAAAAATGTTAGGCGGACAGATTTTGGCGGCCAAAATATGTCCGCCAGACTACTAAAATCGGTCCTCTGGATTGATTTTAGCTGCTAAAACCTGTCCCGCTTGGATAAAATTGGTCCGCGTCGGCCTGGTCACTTAAACTGTAACTCGTCTGCTGCTAGTAGTTTATGATTGTTTCTCCCGTGGAGTGGAGGAAAGTATGCTTCTCCCACACTTGCAAAGTCTTTTGCAGTGACAGAATGATTTGTTAAGCTTTTGAGGAAGTGTTTTATCAAACCACCAGATACTGGTAATGCATTTCCTAGGGCTAGGCGATGCACACAGAGTGCATCATTTTCGGCGGCCGTGGTAGGCCTACGTTTGGGCCTAAAATGAAACACAAGACTGAATTATTAGTTTTAAATATTCCGTATTATTGTGTGGGGTATTGGGTCATATAATAGATATGTTCTAATACATGAAATAAAAGAGTAAGCATTCTCAGAATTGAATGCATGTACTTCATCACGGAGCACACACAACCAAAACAAAACAAGGTAAAAAATGAACTACAGCGGACCAACACGATTTAAGACCACATCGTTTAAGTTCTTTTCGTACTTTTACACCAAAGGGTTTACTAGGCGCGAAGCTTTACTTAATTTTCACCAGTGATTTCACCTATGATTTCACATACAATAACGAATGAAACATATTAGGCTATATAATAAAAGATAAGATATTTATCTATCATTTGATTACAAAAAAATATGAACGTTATAAAAATACCAGTTATAACTATTAAATAGACGCCAGACCGAATTTGGCTTATGTGGACTATATTTGGCAGGTAATTTTAAAGCCAAAATCGGTCCGGCGGACCGATTTTGGCCCCGGACCAAATTTTTCCTGACAGCACCACCACTCACCCATTTGACTTTAGTTAATGATATAGTTACCTTAAATTATTTAAATTCATACCTGGCAAAGTTTATCTATAGCCATGCTGAAACCAGGTCCGCCTTGCTCAGCCAGGATCATCGCCAAGCACTCCATTGGAGAACTGAAAATCATTTTATCCTCAGATGGTTTTTTCGAATTGTTCTTTGGTTCAATTACAGTATATTCTTCAACCTATAGATATTAAATAATAACTTTGACTTCGAGCAACTCCTTATTCACAAACTTATTTAGTTGTTCCATTTAAATTTCTCTTTGATTGCACTATAAAACCATAATGCTTTCTGTTTTCTTGTTCAGTCTATAATTTTATGTATCGATTTATAAGTAATACACTCCCAATCCATATTACCCTATTATTCCCAACCCAACAGTCTGAAATTCATAACTATCCAACCAGGTTTTCAAAAAACAATATTACAACAGAAAGCTGAAAATCATTTTATCCTCAGATGGTTTTTTCGAATTGTTCTTTGGTTCAATTACAGTATATTCTTCAACCTATAGATATTAAATAATAACTTTGACTCCTTATTCACGAAAACTTATTTAGTTGTTCCATTTAAATTTCTCTTTGATTGCACTATAAAATCATAATGCTTTCTGTTTTCTTGTTCAGTCTTTTCAATCAATTGTAGAACTGAAATCATATTAAACAATACTGTATACAGGTGTATAGCTGAAAATCATAGCTTTTTTTCTGTCTGATATAATAATAATTTCTCTAAATCAGACTTAAGAGGAATATCGTTTGTGTTATTTCCCCCTATAACATCATTTTTTTTTGTTGTCTAATTTCTCCATTGTCTAAGTTCCCCTTAAGGTAGGTTTTAGTAACATAATATATTATATTATAATATATAATACTTTTTTGGTTGAACTGTCGGTCATATATTCATTGTAAAATTGTCAGCTATGAAGTGGTTCACATGTAAATGAACATGTGCAACATGATCTATGGGCATACTATTGTCTCTATATAAAAGACTCATTTGCAATATATTTACAATGTGTTTCTTGCTTATCTTTAATTGGAAAGTGTGTGATCAGTCAACTGTGACAGAAATGAGAACCGAGCAGACAGATGAGTAAATGCTGAAGGGCAGTGGTTCCACCCAAGCTCAACTACATATGTACCTAACTATATAAGACACAAAATAAATGAGAGCAATTTATGGTGCACCAAAAAGCACACACACTTAGATGATGATGTAGGATATGCATTTCACCTCAATGGTCTCATGTGCATTATGTGTTAAATGGCACTATGTATACAGTGGTGAAGGTCCACTGCATGTATAATACAGTGGCGGATTCATGGGGGGGAGGACCAGAGGGCCTGGAGCCCCCTAAATTTTTCAAAACTTTTCTACTCAAATTTTGAGTCTAAGAGTGCCATTTCTGGCCTCTAGAGGTGCCACAATCATAAATTTTCTTAGACCTCCATCTGTAAAAGTCCTATCTGGGCCCCCTCTATTTCAAATTTCTGGATCTGCCACAGTAATGTTCAATGTCCAAAAGCACATGTAATGAGTGTTCATGTTCAATTGTCTAATGTACTGATATACAGTACTCGTACATTATATTTTACTCACTGGTGTTTTCCATTGACCCAAACCATCAACATCTTTAATGTAGGCATGGTAATGGCCTCCATAGCAACTACCACGATGGATAACAACTGAATACAACTCATAAACTGCAGTGTCTTCTGTTTCTTCCTGTTCAAAATGATATTGACAAAATTAATTAACTGAAATGTTATTATATGTCAGCTGCTTAACATGAAAATACAACATGAACCATTGGCAAATCATATTTTAATCACAAAAAATATATAACAACAACAAAATATTAAAAATAAATTATTCATACATAACAATGATAATAAAAGTAATAAACACAATATTAATAATTTGATTTGAATTTCCTTTTAAATAAAACCAAAATTGATAATAAAAATAGTATTATATTATAATTACAATAGAAAATATTATTATTTATTTTTATATTTATTTATTTTTATAATTATTTATATTGTTTATGTATATACTCTACTTAATTGTACTACAGTACTGGGCTTTGAAATCTATTTTTGATTGTACTGTCTATGGAACTGATTTGATATATAAGGTGAATTGAATTGAATAATATACTACCCAACTACTACTATTAATAATAGTAATAAATTATTACAATTTCAATTAAAATACAATTATCCAAAAGATACCTTGTCACAGTACATCCTGAGGTCCAACTCAAAGGGGAAAGTGTACTTGCTCGTCTCCTTATACCTTTGCATCTTATCGTAATCAAAACTAAACCTTAGAAGGGACACAGACAGGATAGGTGGTAAAGACCGTAGCTTTGCTCCCTGCAAACAATAAAATGCATTGCAGAGTTTTTCAACTGTATTTGAATACAAAGATTATGGAGAATAACTGCAATGATTGGTATATGATATAAATGTAAATACAAAGATAGATATGTGGATAGTTTTTGATGGATAGGTTAATTGTACTACAGTACTGGGCTTTGAAATCTATTTTTGATTGTACTGTCTATGGAACTGATTTGATATATAAGGTGAATTGAATTGAATAATATACTACCCAACTACTACTATTAATTATAATAATAATAATAAATTATTACAATTTCAATTAAAATACAATTATCCATGGTGATCACCTCAGACAGTATATATATATATATATATATGAACAAATGACTGTTGCGATGGATGGTGATCACCTATTTATTATACCTTTGTAGCATTAACTAATTTACTGCATGCTTCGCATCTGTATTTGTTGCGGCCTTCAAACCGTTCTGTTTCTAAGTAGCAACTAGTCAAGTATTCTTCTAAGCTGGTGTAATTGGCAACTGCAGCAGTTAAATCAAAGAAGTCCTCCTACAGTTGCAGTATGGGCCAAAAACGAAAAATTGTAGTTAATAACTTCAAAAGCTCAGGTAGAAAAATATATTATCAATTTTTAAGTTAATTACTCAATGAATGACAAACAAAAATAATATGCAACAAACCAAATAATATGCTCATTCATTGGGAAAATTAGAAAAACAGGGGTAAATATAACTGAACATCCTAGAAAATTAAACAGTTTTAATGCATGACCAAATATTTTGCATTTAATGCAACTACTGGGATACAATTCAAATAATGCTGTCCAAGACTATATAATTATTATTTGCTATGTATTTGTACCTGATGAGTGTGGGCAGCTTTTAACAGCTGTCATACGAAACAAACTTGTAGTAATAAATACATATGGAATTTTTCTCAGTTTGTCTACTTTGTTCATTTTAATTATTATTTTATTTATTCTTTCTTTATACTGAATATACACATTCAATACATAGTACTGGTTTCCAAAGTGGTCCATTCTTAACTACAAAAATGTTGAAAGCAGATATATACACATTGTAACCAAAAAAGGTTGATAACTTAACAACAAATTAAAATAGATTTAAAAGGAACATTGTAAGAAACTTAAGAAAATAAAAAATTTAAATAATAAACATGGATATGCAAGGTAAGAGAAAATCAATTAAATTGGTATTATTGAGGATTTGAAATAGAATGTTTAAAATTTGAAAGTGTCATAGATTTAATGTTGGTTTTAGTATGATCCAGGAGTTTATTCCATAATTTAGTAGATCGGTATACAAGTTCTTTTAACTTGCATATTATTCCAGGTGTATTCAATTAGTGTATTTTTACTTTGACCGCGAGTAATTATGTTGCCGTTACTCACCATTCTTTCACTAACTCTCCCACACTCCTCACATGTAACCTGTAAAAAACAGAGGCTAAAATTATGTCCAAAAACTGATATAAATTTTAAAGTTTACTTTAACTCTTCTTATTAAACAATGTTTGTGAACACAAACAAGGTATGATTACCTTGTTTACAATGGATCCTTTGTAAAGTCTTTGAACTAATTGTTCTCCTTCTGTTCCAATCAGTGAGGCATCTATGGCACTAAACAGTATCCGGCTAAGCTCTTGTACATCGTGCTGTTGAAATCCCTAATACAATATAAAAAAAATAACCCTAAATAACATATTTTTTCTTCACATTCTGCATCTGGACTCACCAACTATATTATAAATTAAATTAATTGAGCTGGTCCAAGATCATTAATTAGAAGTACTGCATTTCCTTTATAAAGTAGAAAGAAATTTACACTCACTTAAGTGGCAAGATTACAAGGAACATATACTAGTAGGAAATATCCTTTTTGTCCCAAAGTGTATGTAAAATAGAGAGATAATGCCATATAAATGACTTGAGAATACATAACAAAACTATGTTGTAATGTAAGGCCTCTCTACATTGTGTTTCTGGGTATGTGTATAAGTTGGTAGTCTTACTTCTGATCCTGTCCAACCAAAACTATCTGTCAACTGAGAAGTATTGACTGATGCTTGATCCAAAAGAAGCAGACGGCTAAACAAATTCTGCAACTGGATTGGTATTACTCGGACCTGCAATGAATCATGGGATAAATGAGATGACTGCTTATTCAGAAACAGACAGTGAAAACTAAAAGGGGAGGGGACTTTTGTTAAGCAAGTCTAACCATTTTATGGTTTCTCCTCTATAAGTAGTGTATTATTTGATTGTGGAAACATAATTGAATAACACAATTCATCTAACATCCTGGTATAGATGTTGTAAACAGAAAGCTATAACTTACCTCCACTCATAACCATCTAATCTATACATAAAGAAAGAAACAAAGTCAACATTTTAAATTACTAACCTTCGAACCTGGTTTTCCTTGATCTTCCAAACTTCCAAGCTGAGAGGAATCAAGCTTAAACAATGCCTCTGTAAGCAAAAACCATTTTATTATGGTAGTAGTATTTTGGGTTTTACCTTCCACATAAAAGTAAATTACAAAGTGATCAGATGTTTTGTGAATTAGTAAATTATTGAGTTACTGTTTCTATAATTAGAGATAATTTTTGAAGTGGTTATTGTTCCACTGTTTTGCATGCCCCACCCCAATTTTTTCAAAATTATAAAGAAACTGAAGAAAAAAAGAAAATATATTCAAATTTAAGTCTGTGAGTGCCATTTCCAGCCATCCCAATGTGCCATAATCAGGAACTTTCTTACCTTGGCCTCAGCCATGGTGGGGCTTAAGTGGTTTAGATCCCCGCTTCACAAACTTTTTTAAACCTGCTCGTGGCACAGTGCAAAAGTTTGGCAAACCCACTTTTGAAGTCACCTTGAATCTTTGAGACCTAGAGATCAATGCTCATTTGTCCCTCTATCATTATTGAATCCTCTTCTATTATACGAGCTCAACTTTAGATGGTGGCCAGACCAGACTTTCTCTAAGCAACAGCCAATTTATCTGGTATAAAGACCACTGGTATGAAGCATTTACATTACTGCCCGTAAAATCTTGCGCTATTGATTCACAATTCACAACTCTAAATAACTTTGTATGGTCTGCGAACAACTTTATAAATGAATCGTAAACAATTTTGTTCAGATCATTAATAAAAACTACGAATAACAACAAGGGTCCAAGGACACTTCCTTATGGAACCCAGCTAGACACACATTGCCATCCAGAATGAACACCATTAACAACCACTCACTGTTTCCTATCTTTGTCTCAATCCAATTTAATAGGTTGCCAGATACTCTGTAAGACTTTAATTTTGACCATAACCTGCGATGAGGAACTTTGTCAAATGCCTTTTGGAAATCAAATCAAATGACAAACCACAATCCATCGAGTCCATTGATCAACAAATTCTAACAATTGGGTCATACAAGATCTGCCAGAGTGAAAACCATGATGTTCGTCTCCAATGAACTTGTTAGATTGCCAATAATCATAAACCTTGACTTTTTTTAACCAACTCATGGCCGGCGGAACCGAGGAGGGGGGGAATGATTTAAAATCAGAATATCACTGCAGCAGGCAGGTCATCTCCAACATTCTACACATCATACATAGATACATTGTCATTATTATTTCAGATATAGTATTGTATCAATATCAACATAAATTTGGCTAGATAGGCCTATCTAACAATGAAGTACTGTATCACAATGAACAGACGGCACTCATGAGGAAAGTACAAGAGCTTGGCTTACGATTCGCGGTATACTTTATTCGGCGTAAGCATAGCCTCTAAATAATGCCTGTCTCTTATACACATCTAGATGTGTATAAGAGACAGCCACCAGGACCACCCTTTATTTTTGGGATGGATTTATTTTTTATGGATTCATGGAAAAAAATCGTATGCAACTACTCAATTTTTTTTATGTATGTATACACACATAAGGCCTATCTACTGTAATAACAGGGATAAATTTACCTGACCGTTTTCAAGAGGGGAAAACCTTGAATTTTGAAGAACTTAAAAGTAATTAAAAGACACCTCAGAAGTCGGGAAAACTCATTTCACGCATTCTAGGAATCAAAATATTCAGGGGGAGAACCCCCCTTTCGTTTTGGGATTTATGGATTCATGGAAAAAATCGTATGCAACTACTCATTTATTTTTTTTATGTATGTATACACACATAAGGCCTATCTACTGTAATAACAGGGATAAATTTACCTGGCCGTTTTCAAGAGGGGAAAATCTTGAATTTTGAAGAACTTAAAAGTAATTAAAAGACACCTCAGAAGTCGGGAAAATTAATTTCCCGCATTCTAGGAATCAAAATATTCACGGGGGAGAACCCCCGGACCCCCCTTTCGTTTTGGGATTTATGGATTCATGGGAAAAAAAATTGTATGCAACTACTCAATTTTTTTATGTATGTATACACACATAAAGCCTATCTAATGTAATAACAGGGATAAATTTACCTGGCCGTTTTCAAGAGGGGAAATCCTTGAATTTTGAAGAGCTTAAAAGTAATTAAAAGACACCTCAGAAGTCGAGAAAACTCATTTCCCACCTTCTAGGAATCAAAATTTTCCCGGGGGAGGACCCACAGACCACCCTTTTCTTTGGAGCTTATCGATTCATTAAAAAAAGAATAAGTACTGTATGCAACTACTAATTTTTTATTTTTATGTAGGCCTATGTATACACACATAAGGCCTATTTCCTGTAATAACAATGGGGAAAAATTACCTGACCGTTTTCAAGAGGGGAAAACCTTGAAATTTACTTAAAAGTAATTAAGATACCTCAGAAGTCTGAAAAACTCATTTCCTGCCATCTAGGATTCAAAATTTTTCCGGGGGTGAACCCCGGGACCCCCGCTCCTTTTCTTTGGAGCTTATCGAAAGTTTACCTGACCGTTTTCAAGAGGGGGAACCTTGAATTTTGAAGAACAAAGTCATTAGAAACCTAGCTCAAAAGTCAAGTCATTTCCTGTCATCTAGAAATCAAAATTTTCCCGGGAGGACCCCCGGATCCCCTTTTCTTTTTGGGAAAAATGTTGACCCCCATCCCCTGGGTGTTTCCAGATCTGCATGATTCATATTACCATTCATCTTATAAGTGGGCCCCCACTTTGGATTTATTCGGTGTAAACACCAAGGATAGCCCACGAAAGTCTAGAAGAAGACTTATTTCCAGTGGGGTCCTTCTGGTGGTGATTGGGCAGTACACCGGGAGACAATCCCCTACTCTTTTCCGAAGAGTGTACTGCGTTCTTTAACGTGCACATGGGCCATATTAATGCACGCGGGACCAACGGCTTAAACGTCTCATCCGAAAGACGGTGCGCTAGTAACTTGTATTTCAGCCCACTAGCTGAAACACAAGGAGAGGCAGCGATGAGAATTGAACTGGGGACCTAGAGATCTCCACGGTTCAGCGCACACACAGCGGCTACCACCAGATTAGCTGACTGAGCTAAGCTGCTCTCTCACTTTGAAAAACGTTCCGCCGGCCCTGCAATTAACCAATTTCTCCATAGACTTACAAAACAAGTAAGACTCACTGGTTTATAATTAAAAGGATGGTTGTTTACACTGATTAAACAACAATGTTATCGATTCTCCAATTTCCTTTACTAGGGCTACTTCTTCTTTCTGCTTTAGACTGTGAACTCCATGTACGTTATACCAGGCATATCCATCCATACTTAACTAAAACTGGAGGACCATGGGACTCATCTGTAAAGTTTGGGAAGCGTGTGTTTAGATCCTCCATCTCTAAAAGCTCCTCCTGTCCTCCCCCCACCCCCCACCTTTTCGAATTCATGAATCCGGGCTGCAGATCTCCCAGAATTGGTTTCTTTCAACTTGGTTGCGACCAATGAGGCCATTGCATGGACAAAGTACAGACAAAAACAAGAGGATGGTAAATTCAGCATTTACTCGTATTTATACTCACAAACATTCAATACTATTGTTACCTTTAAATTCTGGAGTGTACAGTAATGTCTGTAACAGGGCGTTAAGATAACATGTTGCACCTTGATTCTTGATACCACACAGCCCATTCTCAGGCCTAGGATCAGGCGGTCCACTGTGTTGTTGAGCGGCCTGATCCTTTGTTGGTCTATTCTGTGGTCCATAAACAGGTCCTTCTTCCTCCTCAAACAATCTGTCGATTCCCAGCATTTTATACTAACATTGATTCCATAACTTCTTATATACGTTCATTTAGATAACTGTAATTTTACTATACTTAGGCCTACTATAAATTGCTTTACCAATATGAATCATCCAATCGTAACATAAATAGCGCCCTCATGAAAAATTAAACTTTTGTCCGTCGATGGGCGCCACACGCTATTTTGGAGACTGTACGGCTTTTTTACTAAAGGGACCCGGGACAAGGACACTTTTTGATAATGGCAAATATTCAGTTCAGACCAACACATATTCGACAGCAACCTCTATTAAGGCGACACTATTTCTTTTGACAACAAATGCAGTCGACTCAAAAAAGAATACATTTCATTTAAAATGTATACTGTACTGACAACTTTTGTTGTCATAACTTAACACTAAACCAGATATTTTCCCTTTTCTTTAAATAAACACCAGTAATTATTTATTCAAATATTATTTAAATTTATCACTTATTTATTATTATTTATATTTAGAGTATAGTAGGCCTGTTTCTTCATGGCTTTGACTCCTGGAATCCCTATGGGGTCTTACGCACTTTGCATAAAGGCTCCCCCCTTTCAAAATCCTGGCTACGTCCCTGAGTCCAATTAATTTACGTGTTGTTTAATTATAGCCTTTATTTTTTTAATTTACATTTTAAAAGTTTAAGATATTTAAGAAATTTCGTTTGTTAAATTCCAATTATTTAAGGAGTTATTCGTTCGTTCGTTCATTCCTAGATCCCTATGATCTAGTACATTTATTTGTATTTTAGTTATTAATAAAAAGAAAACAAATTGTTATAATTACATTTGTATTAGTTAATAAATTGTTAATAATTGGTTTTTATTGAATTCAAATTAATATTTTAGTCAAAATCCCTTCACTTTAAAAAAAAAAAATTCCGTTTACTTCATTAATCAGTTTCATACTCTGCATCACTTTCACACTTCCTTTCTTTTCTTTCCTTAATCTTTCGTTTCTTTCTAGGCCATTCATACCACAGTTAATTTTCTTGCGAACGCCTGGTATCCAGTGGCGGCTGTAAGATACATTTTCTAGGTCGGGTGATTTTTTTGGTGGGGGGGGGGAGGTGGAAGGGAGAAGCTGTCTGACAGGGAGGACAATAGAGACGAGCCAGTGGGGAGCCAAGGGTCTGAGAAGGGGTGTTCTCTCTCACAAAACTAGATTTTTAAAAAAAATTTTAAAAATAGGGACCTCTGGGTGGCCGGAAATAGCACTCTCAGACTCTGACAGACATGTGTTGCCTTGGCGTAAGCCTAATTCTCCCGACGAGCTCTGGCCAGTCGGTAGGGGGGGGGGACTTTACCGGTCCGATGTGGTAATCTGGAAAGGAACCGTCCGTGTGGCAAACAGGGACGACCAACAGTACACATACACATAAAGACCCGTCGGAGACAGGAAGGGGGACCGTGCATGGAGGAAAGGGCTTGGACTGCATTTCTGAGCTGGAGCTTCATCACAATTTGACCCAAGCAAAACACATAGCGCAGTGCATTTAGTTAAAAATATTATGTAATTCTTCATTAAATTAATAAACTGTTTATTACAGCCAATCATCAGGTTAAAACGCAATCTGCGTTGTCTAACGCGTTTACAACTGCTTACAGCTAAATTGAACGCAAATCTTCCGTAAAACGCATCAACAATATTTTTGTTACAAAATTTGAAGTTTGCACACTCGCCATCGAAGAGGTTGGATTTTTTATACCTCCTTGAAGGTTGGATTTAGTTAGGGTCCGTTTTACATTATGTTCTGAAGTCATATATATATATATATTATTCTTGGCTAGAGTTAGAGTACTAAAGTGCATTAGCACCATATTTATCACTAAGGATTACTTACAGATCTGGGCCTAGGCTAGGCGCCGCCTACTACTAGCTAGCCTTATTAGGCCTAAGTAGTACTAGCCCAGGCCTCGGCCTACTAGGCCTACTACCACTCTAGGCCTTGGCTAGGGGTTAGGCCTACCAACAACAACGCAGGTCGATCTAGGCCTAGGCACTAATTTTTGGCAAAATCTGCATGGAAATCGGCTCTTATTTTCCGAAATGTGTGCTCGGATTTCTAGACTAAGTTTTTGCGCGGACGATATATTCCCCACACAGTATTAATGCAGTCTGGCGATATTGTGACTTGTCGTCACTAGGCCTAGGCTAGGTCTATACTTAAAAATATTAAAATACACTAGGCTAGGCCTATGCCATAATTATACTGCTCATGGTGCAGGCCTCTAGGGGGGCCTAGGCCTTGTGAGAGCCAAAATTTTTGTTGTACTGTACCTTTTGTAAATGTGTATTGGTCGAATAAATAAATGAAATGAAAAATTTGCTCAATAGATAGAAGCACTTTGTTTACGCAGTCTCTGGAGTCACCCAGAAATCTGGATGGCCTCCAACCAAGCAGGAATCTCCAGGGAAATAACCCATCTCCCGCAAATTATAACTAAATAATATGCATGTTTTTACTACTGTATTGTCTCTATCATGATCTGTCTTAGAGCAAATAGAAAAGTTTATTAGATTATCACTCCCGCCTGCGTCAAAAATTTCGGGAAATATCAATGCGGGAATAAAATAAAAAATTTTTTTGCTGCATCGATTATTTCAAGAGCATAAAAATAACAATGCAATTTTGTGACTTCAAATACATTTTCTTTAAAAAACTATAAAATTAAACCAGTTTTTATACAATATTTACTATTACACACCAAATATAAACAGTCCCTCCCTCATCGATAAAAACAAAAGCGAAATAATCTATTGTTCAGATTTAAAAAAAACCAAAAAAAAAACCGCCCTCCCTCATCAATTTTTTGGAAAAAAAAGAGAGATAATCTAATAATTTTTTCTATGTGCCCTTATGGAAGTCAGTGTCTACTAAGTATCACCAATAGCAACAAAATAAAATTAGATGTTAAGAAAGCTTGAAAGTGCTTGATGTAAACCTAGGCTAAGCAAGTTAGCCTCCCAACCAGGCTATATTTCACAGTGCACCATAGATATTTAACAACTGTTAAAATATTTTTGGGCTCAGAATTAATTTTTTTATTATTCAATAAGCAACTAAATTTCGCCCTCCAATTCAAGACCACTTTCGGACCTGGAAATTTGGGGTGGTCTCGAGGTTGGTCTCCAATTAGAGGGCTAGCTTTGTGTTAAACGGTTGAAGACTGTTATTTGGGTCTTTGGAAAAGTGGTCTCGAATTAGAGGGGTCTCGGAATTAGAGGGGTCTGGAATTGGAGGGTGCACTGTATAATAACATCCTGGTGGATCGAATGTTCAGTACAAAATTTCATGACATACACTTGGTAAATTCATGTTCATAGGACCACATTTCCATAACTCTTATACATTTAATATTAATACAGATATAAAGATGTCAATTTTTACAACAAACTTGGTTCCACCAATTGATCATGTGACAACTTGTGAAAAAAATGGTGAGCTTGTTTGCAGACCGATTGATGAAGCAAATGAATCCTGCTTGCAGGACCCACTCTTTCAGGTAACATGGTAACGTACAATGAATTACTAAATTCTAAGTACTGTTATGACAAAACAAATCAAGTTATGATGATTTGTGCTTCAATTTGTGCAGGAAAAGAACTACCCAAATGTTGAACTAGCAGCAGAGAGCCTACGCTCATTAGCTACTCAAAAAAGTGCAAAGTCTGCATTTCTACCATGTAAAGAGACTCTGTGGAAACGTGCACTACAGGCTTGGCATGAACAGGGCTTGTGTGGTGCTCTAGAGGTGGTTGCTGAAGATGACAGTTATACAAGTAAGTTGAGTGAACATACACTAGATCAGATTTCATTGCTTGCCACAAATGTAGAACCTCAGCAAATGCCTAGCTGTAACACCTAACTAGAGCCAGATTTTTATAAAAGACAATCAGTGATAGTTGAAGAGGTTCAAAATATCTTTTATGGCAGGATTCATTAATTTTTTTTAAAAGAGATTCATATTTTTTAATATCATTCATTGGTTACAGTTGCAACATTAGGGAATTCTCCCCAGGGACCTGAGTAAATAAATGAAATGAAATGAACCAACGACCAGGGGATAATAACGTTAAGTGCATAGAAGTCTATAATAATAATTCATTCATGAGACTCTTTCACCCAGTGGGTGTTCTTACAAAAGGCCGCGAGGTACATAAATACAATTATTAAACTAAATTAAAAAAACAAAAATGCACATTGACAAAGCCAATTGTGTAATAACAACACCATAAGCTATTAAGTCTCTATAATATGCGCTCTATAAGTTGACCATTATTATTATTATTATTTTAAAATTCTAAGTGTTTTTTAGATGGATGATGTTTGTCCTGTTTTCAATTTGCAATATATATTTATGACAGGTACCAGTTGGACACCGTGGTTAGCATGCGCTAGTCTAGCTGCAGTACGCTGGCTCAACTCGCTTCACGGCTCTCTTTACCCACATTTAGTGGTATGTTGAACATGTGATTTCTTTTAGCATTTGATATTGTTCACCAAACACACATAAAATTGAGTTTCTCACAATTTCTAAAGTTTAAAACTAAACATGAAAACGTAAACATTTATTGGTGTAAAAATAAATTTTATAATGTGTTTCCTGTGTATGAAAAATACTACAAAAAAAAAAAAGAATTTTGATCTAAAGATTTATTGAAACATTTAGTACCTTAAAATCCACAACATTCTACACTTGAATTGCTTTTTAAATTTTTATCTTATTTGTATCAGCTATCCAATGAAGATATGATTTCTGAGTTTACTTCGATCCGTCACTGGCAAAGATCTGAGATATGTGCACTTGCATGGCATCCACACACACCCAAGTGTGCTGTTGCACTTAAGGACAATTCAGTCAAAATATTTGTGGCAAAAAGGTGATATACTGATTCACTAGTTTAATGTGGAAAATAAGCAAATCATGGAAAAAAGAACTAATTGTGTCTGCAGTTTTCACTGACTGACATTTTTCAGTTCTGTCTTTGATTTAGATTTTTACATACCTTGCAGCAATTTTTCCCCAACTTTTTTCCCACTTAATTACCTGTACCTACAAGGGTATGTATGTTTCTGTATTAATATCTATTCTCTCATCATCATTGCATAGAGACTTGTGTGTGCCCCCCTCACCCATAGTTTGTTTCATACTTTGTTAGTCAAACTTACAGGCTGTTCTATGTATGCTTATATTCAATTTAAACTATCATGCTTATTGCAGTGAAGTAGTCTCAAACCTAAAACACAGACTTCAGAAGTGTGTGGCAGCACTTGCCTGGAAGCACCACTCAGCATCAGTCTTGGCTGTAGCGTGTAAGACCTGCATTTTGATATGGCGAGTTGATCCATCATCATTATTTACAAGGTAGCAATCATCATCAAATTGTATTTTATACCTTGGTGTTCAGGATATACTTTTTGAAGACATGAGGCACAACATTAAGGTTGTGGCATGTGGCGCAACATTAAGCCTGTGGCATGAGAGCTGTGGCATGTAACGCAACATGAAGCCTGTGTCATGTGGCACAGCATAAGCCCATGGCATGTGGCGCAAGATTGCTTTTCCTAATATTAATCATGTGTAGTCACAGATGTGGCGCCAGAAAATTTGCCTACAAGGGGTCCGACAGAGGGGACGACGAAGCCTCGGTCGACGGCCCGGAATAAAACAATCCCTGTTAGGTTCATGGGTAGAGTTTTTATGGCTTAATTTGGTTCTAAAATGTGCTTTTAGACCACAATATTAGGGATTGGAAATAAAATAGCTTTATTTGGATATGAAATTATGTTTTTTATTTTTGGACGACAAGGGGGTCCAGGCTTGTCCGACGGGTGGGCAAATGCCCACCCTGCCCCCCGCTGGCACCACCACTGGTAGTCACTGATGACCCAGTGCTATTGTTTTGAAATTAGAAGTAAATTACATATTAAACTAGATTTAATTTTATTAATTAATAGAGCTGAATTTACACCAGCATTACTAATTATCATTCCATAAAAATATTTTATTCAATTATATTTTTTATAATTTTAGGCCAGCAGCCAGTGCAGCACATGTGTTGTCCTACCAAGGTCATGGTCCAGTGACTTCATTAGCATGGGATCCTAGAGGGGAGCTATTGGCTTCAGCCTCACCCAGTGACACAGCCATGCTGGTAAGAATTCTAGCGACACTTTCAAGTTATTATTATTTTGTCATGCTAATTTTATTGTTATATGGGGTTAAAGTGTAGCTTGGTGGTTAAGATCTTACTTTCCAATCCCAAGGGTCGTTCTTCAACCAGAACTCCTCCACTTCTTAAACCTCATATTGAGACTTAATTTATGTTGAGCATCTTGTGTGTTTGTTATGTTTATAAGCATCTTTCCATCCTGTAAATGGCAATTTTAATTGCGTTTAAAATACTACTGTAGTTGGGTTATGAGGCTGCATGTTGATGCTTAGATTATAATATAAATTATTCAAAGTATTGTTTGTGCATCACAGATTAATTTGCATCCTATTTTTATCTGCAGATTTGGGATGTAGCAAAAGGTAGTTGCACAGTTCTGCGGCGGTTTGGTGGTGGGGGAGTTTCGCATTTGAGATGGGCACCTGATGGTCAAAGGCTTTTTGCAGCCACGCCATCACAGATGTTCAGGTAAATTGACTTACCTATGTTTTTATCTTTTGTAGTTTTCTTACTTGGTTGGATCTTGAGAATATTTGTCTTTGTGAATGCATATTGCAAATATCTGAATACGTCAGAGACATGTATCCAATTGAATAGCGGTGGTAAGACACGCTCTGTTAATTCATAAGTTTCTAAAATATACTTTTTGATTTTTTAACATTATTTTTAAATGTTATAAATATGCTTGGGCTTTTATACAGTTTATTTTATAAAGTATTTTCATTGACAGTATAAACGGGTAGCCATTGTATGGCCCCTGGTTCAATTCAAAGCCCTGCTTTCCTTGTGTTTCTGCTGGAGGGTTTAAAATAGCATACCGTCTTTCCGAAAGGTCCACTGATTAAGCTCAGATAAGAAAGTATAATACATACTCCAAGTATAGAAATGCACGCCATCGTGTTGGGTATTGAATCCCAACACGATGGCGTGCATTTCAATACTTGGAGTATGTATTATACTTTCATACCGTCTTTCAGTAGAGATGTTTAAGTCATTGGTTCCACGTGCATTATGGCCCATTTGCACATTAAAACACACTCTTTAGAACAGAGCAGTGAATATTCTACTGGTGTACTGCCGAATTCACCACCAAAAGGCCCTCACTGGAAATAAGTCTTTTAGAACTTTTAGGTATTCTATTGTGCATTGGACACACAAACCAAGACAATATCCATCTATTTACATGGTTTATTTGTATTTATTTTTTATTATTTTTACAATTCTGATATGAATACTTTGAACCTGAAATTCAGAGTGTGGGAAACAAAAACCTGGCAGTGTGAGCGCTGGACACACTTAAATGGACGTTGCCAAGCAGCTTGTTGGAGTCCAGATGGTAGAATACTATTGTTCGCAACAGAGAATGAACCAATCATATACTCGCTTACATTCAACAAGGAAAGTACAACAGATGCCATTGGTGGATCCAAAGCAGCCGTCGTATGTGCTGACCTATCCGAAAGCACTTATGAGATAGATGGTGATGAAGTCATCAGGTGAATTTCATAGTTTTTTTTCTTTTAATTCCTTTCTGTAATTCAAAAGGCATTAAAATATTAAAAAGATCATAAGTGAAGATGTGCAGAGACAAAAGCTTTTCAAGCTGCTATCACCAAAGAGTATGCCTCTCCATTCCCAACATTCAGAATATAAAAATTAAAAATACATAGGCCTTATATTATTCTCAAGCTCAAAACATTCATTTTACCAAACTCTATATTCCACCCCACATCCCAGTGGCTCAGGCTATGTTCCAGCCACAAATTCCACCCTCATTCTAATAAGACCCCAGTCATTAAACTTCACCCCTCATTACAGAAAATGAGGGGTTTAAAATTTTCAACATATAAAAAAAAGAATAATTGTAGGTTAATCCATATTAATATTTATATGATTATGTAATCATTATTTTTTTCCTATAAATTTTAAAAATGCACATGTTTTTAAAGGGTTGGTGGTCTTGTGCAAGATATGACTTGGAGTGCAACTGGAGAGAGACTAGCTGTATCATTTAAGCCTAATGAAAATGATGATAATCAAACCAACTTGGTGGCACTGTTTAATGTCAGGCAAAAACAACTTCTTGAGCTCATCCCAATGTAAGTCAAATGGTTACTCTATGTTGCAGACATTTAACTACAGTATTAGGCAAAAGGTTGTTGCCCACACTGAATTAAATCATGAAAATCTAAAGCCAAAATAAATGCATTATGTTTCAAATTTTAATATTGGATACCTTTAACAGGATTTTAACCATTTCAACAAAAATGCATGTGGAGAGTGGTGGTTGGTACTGAACCCTAGAATTCCAATAATAATAAAAAACCTATGCCAAAAGACCAATTTCCATGTAACTGTGCATGCATTATTCTTTTCTAATAGAGAAGGCAGGGATGGTGGTTTGGCTCAGCGGTTTCCATCCTGGTTTATTGAACTTGTGGTCAGGACTTCAAACCACACGCTGTCCAATCTCAGCCGGCCATGCTTAGATACCCCAACTGTGAAGTGGCTCGGGCTATGTTTCAGCCCTAGTTGCAAGCATTTCATGGCATATAAATTTAGTAACAATTAAGTAACCCCTTACGTAGAAGTGGCTTTCAGGCCTTGTTTGGGATAATTTCAATAATTTAAAAAAATATGTTTGTTTTTAGTGGTTTTGTTCAAGGTGAAGGAAATCAAGTGTTGCAGCTTATTAGTTTTGAGCCAACTTTCAATCAAGGTGCATTGCTTACACTGGTGAGTAGTGGTTTCTTGCTATTTCTTTCTTATTTTGGGTGATGGAGAATTCATCTCCAGCTTCACATACCAGACATACTAGACCCTGGTATCCAAATGCTTGCTACATTGCTAAATAAACCATTGATCATTTACAGATTTTTTTTTTCAAGTATGGAGTGATTATTGGTGTTCAAAACAAGTCAATGTTTATTAGTTGACCAATGTTTTAAATCAGTCACAAAACACTGTGTGCAATGGGTTACTGATTCTTTGTAAAATACGATTGATTAATCATAATAGGCCTAAAGCACTTATTCTTTTTCATAAACTTGTTTTTTGAAATAAGTATAATTTCCTGAATGGATTTTCTAGGTGTGGCAAGATGGTCGTGTTACTTATGTTCCCTTGTTCTTCCTGTCATCACAAGATGTGGAGCATTACCAGACAAGCTATGTTCACTCAGTTGCAAATCAGTTACCACAACAACAGCAACATGACCTCTACACAAGTATTAATTCAGGAGTTAACAATACTACTGCAGTAAAATAATCATGAGTTGTGTATTATACTTATATGAATCACTCTGGCATGAAATCTACTTAAATGTAAAATATATTTATAAAGAATATTGCAAGGAGGATTGTGTCACATTAAAGATGTTCCTTTTAATCATACATGCTTTTTTCATTAAAAAAATATGTACAGTTAATCTTGCCTAAGTCATACTTTGCCTAACTTGAATAATTTCTAAGTCAATCTTGTTTTACATGCCAAATTAATGATCTGTAAGTCTCTACAATTTTTCAATGCCACTTTGAATTCCACTTAGGAAAAAGTTCAACTGATAATTCACTAGCAGTATAATGTGTATTCCATATTCTGATGCAGTACTTAACAATCCCAGCCTCACAAACATAACAGCATTATGTTTCAACTAATGCTAAATGGGTTTATATATAATAAATTGTGCTTTTAAGGTCACATTATTAGGAACTGAAAATTAAACAAGTAAAAACAATTAAATTTTGTTGGGTCCCTAAATAAGTTTTTTAGTCCAATGGCAGGCACATTTACATACACCATAAGCAATATTGAGTTATAATCATGTAGATTTGTGTAGCGTCGGTATCCATCAAACAAGATGCTCATGGCGCTTGATATGTGGACGAGTAACTCAATCAATGACTTTCTTCGCCCCCAAGTGTCCCTTGGTGTCTGTGCTATCCGGTGACTCGGTATCACCAACACCGGGGTATTTCCCTACTCGTCTCGAAATCCAAGTAGACTTGTTCTACCACCAGAACCATAGGTGAGCGTGTCGTTTGAACCAGTGCTGATATTATGGCTGTAGGTTGCAGTGCCCCTGCCTCAACATTTTTGAAAGAATAAACGACTAACTTTGAGGCACTACGTCAAGAAGCACAATAAAGACAAAATCAAGATGCATGTTGTAGTTTTTAATCTCCCCAACATATAGGCCTTTACAAACATAACATTTATATTCAACTTGTTCCAGGATCTTTCATTACAATACTTTCAAAATGATTTACAGATCCTCTTTGTGATCTTTACTATAACAACATGGAATTACCAATCATTTTTCATAAATTACTTGAACTTCTTGTCGTTAGCAAACATTTTTTATAAATTACTTGAGCATCCTATTGTTAGCAACCATTCTTAACAAATGCTTTGTTTCAAATCAAAACATTCTACTTAAGTAATAATATGAGTTTATATATAGCATTATAAAAAAACAACACCAGAGGCTATAGCAAGTTACTGCTTCAGTTTCAAGTTGATTGCAACCTGAAGCAATGATATTACTCATCTTGATTCTTGTACCCATACATCACAATTGGAATAAACTAACTCTGTAGTCAATGGCAATGTCTATTGGGTGTAAACACAGACCAGAAACTAGCATAATAAGCATTGTTGTTCTTGTAAATCTTATCAAAACGTAGTCATTTAAATTAATCATATTCCTTTATTCTCCTCAAAGTCTACCCTACATTAGATTTTGGGTCCAAATTAAGTTAAAATTGAAAAATAACTACTGGAAATATGATGATGTAATAAAAAATATCATGCTTAACAATGTATCTTGATTTTTTTCAATTACACAATTTAATTTGATAACAATGACAAAAAATGTTTTTGGTGAAATTGTAAATATCACATGACCAGCTTTCATAAATACTGGCACCTTCTTTCTTGAATGTAGAATAAAATGGAGATAACATGTGGAAACTACAGTAAAGTATGGTGAATCTAGTAATTTTATGATTGTAACTATGTACCTTGAATACTGTATAACCACACAAATTAATGATTGGTTATCATAAAAATATCTCTTGCTTAAAATACATTCACCACTTTGTCGTAAGGGGCACCAACAATCTCTTAAAACTACGTACTACATCAATCATTATGTATCATGATTACATTAATCATTATACCACATCAATCATAGTCAACAAACCTGTAATTAAATTGCATATCAATCATTCTAGCATACACAAACTTCAGGTGTCAGAGTGTATTATTTGCCATTAGTACAGCTGGTATGTTTTATTTACAGTAGTGATTTTTATGATTATAACTTTCTTTTTTGCTGAAGTATGTATATAGTATGAAAATATGCCTTTTAATTACAAGCAGATATTAAGACTGTATCACTGTGCATTTAATAGAGCAGTAAATTTTGAATTAAATCTCACATTTCTGTCAAAATTAAAGATTTTTATGAGAGGATGCTACAGGATGTGTACCAGTGGGCAAAGGTATATGAACAGTGCTTTTTAATCAAGGCAGGGAAGCCTAGACTAATTTGACATGCGCGTGTATCCGGCCTAAGTATGAATGAAGATTGATTTTTATCAGCTTCTATAAATTGAAATCCAGCTCAACTCCTTGCAGTATGTTCTTATACTGTATATTTGAAAACTAACATTCCATTTTAGGAGAAACTTTTTATACCTCGTTTGCGAACCTGCCACCTGCCAATAACAGTGATTTCAAATAAAAATAAAATTTTATTTTTGACCAATTAGCGCACCCGCTGCCATGAAAAAATGAAAATTTTTCTTTATTTTTATTACGCCCGCTGCTGCATTGAAATCTTCCCAAATAAATTATGTAAATTTAAAGCATTTAACCATCCCATTACTACACTGTTTACATTCACATGAAAAGTAAAAGCTATCCTTCCTTTTATTCAAACGTAGAGTTCATAACATAGGTATCAAATTTTACAGTGGTAGATCCAGGAATTTGAAATAGAGGGGGCCCAGAGAAGGACTTTCACAAATGGACGATCTATCTACCTCAGCCCCACCATGGGTTAGGCTGAGGTAAGAAAATTTATAATTATAGCACCTCTGGACGCTGGAAATGGTATTCTTAGACATAAATTTTGAGTAGAATTTACTTTTTTTTCTAAACTTTGGGTAAATTTTGAAAAATTTAATCCGCCACTGGTTTAATATTTGATTTGACAATCGAATCTCTACCAGGTCTATTCGTATTTTCTAACTTGTAGGCCCTATGTATAATGACGATGTCCAGGATCCAAGCCTTTGATAATTATTAATTAATAATGTAAAGAATTTACTATTTGATACATTGTAAATGTAAACTCTAGAGTAGTAGAAGTCATAAAAATATTAAAGAAAAAGAATTAGAAGCGATTAATTTCGAGCTTTCATCGATAAACAGTAAAAGCTTTATTTATAATTCTGGAAAAAAAACATATGAATGAGACTGGATGTATGTATACATTAATCATTTTTATTTATTTATTTTATTATTTTTTACCTAGTTATTTCCGGCAGGGGCCCGGGCCCTTGGCCTCTTGACCCGGTTTCGACGGCCTCTCTGCGCCACTGAGTGTTGGGGGCTCATCAAAGAAAGTATTTGAGTGAAATCCATTCCTAAAAAATTTTGAATTTTAAGGCTGAAAATACTGCATTATTACCAATGTAAATACTGTTCAAAATTTGTGGGAATTTAATTGTTTTATTGTTAAGTTTTGGGTGTCGTTTTACTGGTTTTACTGGTGTCCATTTGAACTGGGAGCCTGGGAGCCCGGGACCTCGCTCCGCGAGAGCCGATAGGCATTACACCACTCATGGGCTGATTCTTATTAGAGTGTAGGATGTCAGGATAGGTAGCTACATTTTCGGTCTAGAGGGGGCATGGAATCATGTTTCCCCATTTGCGTCTGAATTGTGCCAAATGACTACTACAATAGTTACCCCATTGGTGGCAACTATTTGGACGGGTGGAATAAGATTATCATGACAGGAGGAAAGGTTTCTAATATTGCACATGACTGAAATATTGTTTGACTGTGTAATACAGTACTTGGTATTGCATAACAAAATGTGATTAAAACACTGGTTTCTTACATTATATTTTAGCTTATACTACATACTGATATATATTATGGATAAATGGACTTTCACATTATAAAGCAAATTTCTAAAATCTGTCGTAGTATTTAGAAAACTAAGTATTTTTAATAATAAAAATATGAAATAAATTTTATCCAAAATACTAATAAAAAAATTACATCTAGAAAAATTTCAAACAACAAAGACATGACGGAATTTTTAATAATAAAAATATGTAATAAAATAAATTTTACATCAGTAAATTTCAAACAACAAAACATGATGTTAAAAGATACTAGCTGAACAAAATATGGCTATAAAATTATTGTTTCAATTAAAAGTTATTGTGGGCAGATGGACTTGCATTATTAACATGCTACTAATTATACTAAATATTCTATTAACTATATTACTGTATATTAAAAAATAAATATTATTGAATATAATGCTTGTTAAAGGTATTGCTAAATTATTAAGAAAAATCATAAAACAAACACCTGGTTAGAGACATTAAGTAGAAAAAGTTATAAAAATCATTATAATAATGAAAATTCCTTAATAATAATTCTTGATTTTATATAGCACCTTGCATTGAAAAAACATGAAGCACATAGCAACAACGCAAGACCAGCAAAGTAAAATAAATCAAGTATGTTCCTACTACACAATTTTGGAGAAAATTAAAAATTAAGCATTGAATGGAATAGGATGGAATAATAATAAACCCATACACCTTAAATTCATTCATTCATTCATAAAACAATCTTTGGAAGCAGTATTACAGTATTATTACCAAAACAACTAAAAAATTAGACTAAAGTAATGTATGAAAAACACACACTGAACAAGCAACAACTCCATAAAAAAATCATCCACTACTAAATCTTTTCATGGATCGTTTTCCATTCCGAACTTTAAAATTTGTTTCTACCACGTCTACTTGTTTGATATTTTCATCTTCATCTACAATAATTTCATCCAGAATGAAATGAAAAATAAACATGCTCATTAATACGCCAAGGAAAGGGCCACACCAGTAAACCAGGATATGCTCGTGGATGGGATGGTTTTTGCAGTTGTAGGCCAGAGAGGTTGCTAGAGCTGGGTTGAACATCATACCTGTCCATTCCATTCCTAAAAGATAAAAATATTGAAAATAGCGTTGAAAACAAAATCTTGAATGGAGCATTTCGAGGTATTAGTCCCCACTGTACATGCAAAGGCATATCTAGAGCCTTGAAATTGAGGGGGCTAGCGATTTGGGGGGGGGGGGCGTTAGTGCTAGCTCACAAAACAAGGTAATTATAGGTGATTTTTAACTATATTAGAGATTATTTGAGGAAAAGTGACTGCGGACTGAGTATTTTTGGGGGAACGTACCCCCTGTGCACCCCTAGATACGCCACTGCGTACATGCCAAGCCCCTTCCCACTCATTGGCCAAGACTTTTTGGACCAAAAAAGAAATTAAAAAAAATGATGGGCATAATATGTGCTAAAATGTCTTAAAACTCAGTTTCAACTCATATGTGATGTAGCCAAATACAACGTGATGCATGTACATTTTTCCAGTCCAGATTCAGTTTTTCTGGACGCCAGTCAGGGCTATTACTAATAATGACATTAGTGATTACAAACTGTATATTGATCAGTCTAAAACAATCACTACCTAATGAGAGTATGGTAAGACAACAATTTTCTTTTTCCCACGGCTATGGAGATGGCACGCTATAATGTCACTTTCATATTTGGTAACATTTTTGAAGATTAAACTTCAGTGCAATAACCCTCGAATGTACTTTACCATATGTATGCTTTGTATAAAAACAGTAAATGATTCAGAATGATTGTAGCTCTCTGCTTAGTAACACTTTAATAGGTTCTACCTCTTCTGCAATTTGATGATAATGACTTACCCATTCTTAAATCAACATGACAACATTAAAAACATTGCTTTCAAGAGGAAAACATGAACAAATTGCTAGTCTGGATGTTGGGTTGAGAATGTAGTTAAATGCCCTGGCTTTTATTACATTTCAATCAAGAATTTTAATAAAATTGACTTGACAGTACAACCTGACATCCATCCTTATCCCCTTTTTTTCTGTTTCTGGATATAACTTCCCCATGTTCATTGGTCTTTCGTCTTTCAATCTCCTAGTCATTTAATCCTGGCTTTACACAGGTTCCCACTTTTAAATCTTATTAAACTTGCACACAGAAATCTAGGTCTGTTTTTCACAACTTATCCAGATCAAGAAATATAGAAACTGGGAAATTCAGTCAACAAATCCTTGACGAAATACGTGGATTGACGAAATACGTGGAAAAGTTAGATAAGATTGTGAATTTAGAAACTCTGGAATTCTTTGTTTTACTGAAACTTGGCTGAAACAAGCAACGCCCAGTCAAGCGCTAGACATTCATGGTTTTGAGTTGATATGGAGCGATAGAGTGTTTACTGAAACTAATAAAACTAAAGGAGGTGGTTTGGCCATATATTTAAATGAAAAATTGTGTCGCATACGCCTTGAAATCTGTAACCAAAACATGGGGCTTCTTTGTGTCTCGTTTAGACCATTCTATTTACCACAAGAATTCAATAGGGTCAACGTTTTCCTTGTTTACATACTGCCAGATGCGAATGCGGCTGTAGCTGTTCGCGTCGTTGATACAGCGAATGCCATGGAAATGGCGTTACCTGATTTGCCTAAAATAATACTCGGTGATTTCAATCATTGTCTGCTAGAGGACGTGCTCCCGAACTAAATGCGGTGTATGCAGACTCCAACACGCGGCGATCGGATACTCGATCGGTGCTATTGCTCGGTTAAAAATTCATATAAAGCACTTGTCCATTCCCCAATTGGAAACTCAGATCATTCAACATCATTCAACAATACATCTGTTGACTAAATATAAAACCAAATTGAAATCGGACAGAGTGTCAACAAAAAGAGTCAAAGTATGGGATATAAGAGCTAATTGAAATGTTACAAACCTGTATTGACTTTGAAACTGGGACATCATCATTAGAAGTTCAATGGATCTTTCAATCCAGGCTCCTTTCTCCCATGTCCCTAAGTTTTCCAATACTGGCAGAGCCAACCCCTGTGCACATTAGTATTTCACCCCTGGCCCTACCCTCAGTACTTCCTACCCTATAATATGAACAATCCTGTGACATGCAAAGGATTGTCAGATGATAAATATTGAATTATTGGTGTCGTTTCCTGAGCTGCAATTTTCTATGGATCATAAGTTACATTTTAATATTTAATTGTATTTCTCTATTGTTTATATACAAAATAACTTTGAGGCAGAGCAATTTGGAACACAGACTTCAACTTGAATAAATTATGTTTGATGATTTGAATTATACAGTGAATCATAATGAAGATAATAGAGTATTGCTGTACTCTGCAGGTAGTAGTGCATCAGATACTACACTTGTCGCTAGACTCTTCATTAATATTACACTGTTATACTATTATATTGTTTGTTATTATCTTTGCTGGGATCTGCAGAGGACCAGGGATTTTATCCCTGAGCAGTCCTCCAAGATAAACAATAAAGTAAATAAATAATAAATAAATAAATAATAATTATGTTGAGCCTACATCCAAGAGCAAACATATGGTATCAGTATTGATATCAATATACAACATTTTTATCAAAAAGAAAGACAAATCTACTTATTATAAATGTTCAGAAATCATTGAGACCTACATTTAACTATGATTTATGGAAACACAGGTTTCATATAAACTTCCACCTATGACAAAATATAATTTATGTTCATACTGTATCACATTAACTGAGTCAACCAATCAATTATAATAAATCAATCAATCAATCAATTAATTGTAATATGATGGTATATGTGAATGTATGAACAAGATGTGAAAATATGACAAGCAAACCTATTGAAAGGGAACCACGATGACAAAAAACAGGTACTTGACAAGATAACATTATTAAAATACAGACCAGAGAACAAATGTTACTCATTGTTGTTGCTGTTATTATTATTATTATAATTATTATTATTATTATTATTGTTTTTATTGTTATTCATTGTTGAATGTTGTAAGAGGGAGGCAAGAAGTATGTGAAACGTATTTCTTGAAATTCATTCAATGTTTCTCTACTCAAAATAAGGATAATAACATACACACTGATATTACACAATTATTATTTAGACTATCCAGACAACAAATGTGCCAATGACTGCATGAGCTCAACCCCATCTGTGGCGATTATGCATACAGCAATAATGAAGATCTAATCCATTGCCAACACATAAAGTCTGAGAACAAGGTTTTCTGAAACTAACAACACAGGTATTGGAATAACCTCTCAAATGAAGTTGTTCAATTTTGACCTCTTCACATTCAAAATAAATATCTAAATTCACAAATAAGCAATAAGTATAGTTGTGTATCATACCCTTAGTGGAAATTAATATACAAAAGTAGTAGAGAGCAGCTTAACTCAATCGGCTAATCTGGTGGTAGCCACTG
>NW_022709610.1:372302-417245 GCF_011630105.1 Anneissia japonica | reverse complement strand
GGGTTTACGCCGAATAAAGCCAATCCAATTCAATCCAATCCAAGGTTAAGTTAATACAAGGAAAAAATTTTGAATGCATTAATCTACATTAAGTATAATAATTTCCTCTAGTTTATAGATAAAGCACTATACTAATTGCTTTACAAGTCAATCACCATTTTTAGTTAGTTTCGTAATTTATAATCAAACCATTGTAGCAGTGATTGGTTGTGATAACAAAAAAATATTTGACTGTAATGCCCCTTTCAGACAGACCTACAAAACGGTATTAATACCGTATTACTCGAACACCGGCGTTCTTTGTGAAAGGGTAAATACGCCTAAACGCCGGCTTCAGTTAGACCTCCTCGGGACCTAGTCTTAATACTGCATTAATACCGTAGCGAGTTTTTCCCAACTCGATGTGAAGGGTATAGGGTTCATCGCCGTCTTACGCACTGAGGCATAGCAAATCAGACGGTCACACGAGCAGCCATCAACCGCTGCTGCAGCCGATGAAATCGCTAGGTGAGGGTTCTTTTAGACACGAAAATTGCCTGCACCTAACTGTTCGAAATTCAAGCCAGCCTCGCCTTAAACACTTCCTAAATTCTTTCTTCCCTTGAACGAAATGCATTAGAAACCTTCTGTTTCTCAATTTATATGTATTGCAAACATAGCAAGCATTAAAAAACATTTGCAAAGCAGCAGTTTTATGACTTCATCCCTGGCCATATTGGATTAATGGAGTAAACAAAAACTTGCGCCCTCTTTGTTAACAAGCACAAGCGCCACAGACATCAAATACTCCTTGCCGCGAGAACCCTTTCAGACAAGATACGGTATTATTACCATATTTTAACTAGCTGTGTGAAAGGGTCTGCGCCGGCAATAACTGTGGCGTGATTAAGGTATTATTGTGGTATTTTCTGTCTGAAAGGGGCTTAATTTGTGTGAAGAACGTACAGAACTTAAATAATAGTATCATTCAAAGTAATGTGTAAATCAGGCTTACAAATTACATACCTGTTAATGTTACTACCACAGCAGTGAATGCATTTACTGCTTTGTAGAATCGACGTCCACCTAAGCCCATGCCAGCTATGGATCGTGCTGTACTTGTAGCCAGCATTTCCGCTATTATTCCCTCAACTATGGATACCTTAAGAGGGTTATCGCATGACACATCAAGAATCTCGACTTGGGTGGTGTGTAGTTCGGTTGGCGCCAAGAACTTCCATACTAGGATTACGTAACGGTATGCCAGAAGCCCACCAATAACTTGCAAAGCTATCTTCAAAATACCTTCGATGATAGAACATTGTCTTTTGATCATCGTTTCAAAAACTCTGGCTGGATTTCCAGATGCATCAAATGTTAGGCTATAAGCAAATATGAGAACAAACAGGACCACTGAATACACACCGATATTGTAGCCAGAAAAGATGATGCTATTCTCATATACACAGGCTACCAACTGAAACGTGCATAGTGATTCTGCAATGTACTGGTAGATATTTCGTGGAAGACATGACCGCAACACCTTACGTAAGAGATACGAAATGATGAAGATCCCAATAAATGAGGCAACTGATATCGCAATGGCCATCTTGTTTCTATTTTACAGCTTGTGTTGCATACTTCTGCTATTCAAATCTGTTGTGGAAAGAAAAATAAAAATTTATTATGAATGGTGAGTGGGTAATTTGACGGTTAATTATGTTTTGGTTGCTATGGTTTTTGTGACGATCAAGGTGCGTTAATCTCAGTCAAGCGTGTAGGGGTGTGCGAGAACTATGATCTTTGATGTCCCAAGATGTACGTCCTGTTGTTAATTGCCTTGATTATACGTGTTCCCCATGCGAATATAATACTACTGTACTACTACTAGTTTCAATGCTCTATTTTCTGTTTCTCTAGTTTTAATTTTTTTTTTTATTTGATCCACTCAAAAGCAAAATGAGTGGATTTAAGTCAACTCGGCTCTTCAATAATTCGGACTATACAGACTCGGCCCTTCACTAACTTGGACCATACAGACTCGGCCCTTCACTAACTCGGACCACACAGACTCGGCCCATACTGACTCGGCCCTTCACCAACTCAGCCCATGAACAAACTCGGCTCTTCGTTAACTTGGCCCTTAGCCAACTCGGCCCATATAATCAACTCGGCCCATAGACCAATACTTTATGGGAAAAATTATTGTAAATTCTTTTCCAATATATTGTTTAAATATTGAAAATTTTTAAGCTCGCATACAATTTGGCTTTCAGGCCACGATTTGTGACAAGGGTAATAAAAAAAAAGCAGCAGCCCAGGGCTTCTTTTTGAGGTTTTACTGTGATTTGAAGGCAAATGCGGGCTTGGTCCCAGTGGATCCTATTGAAAGGAGGAATTCTGACGGTGAAACAGGCGAGTTGGTTAAGGGTCGAATTGACAAAGGCTGATTTGGTGTATGGGCCGAGTCGGTTATGGGCCGAGTTGGTGTATGGGCCGGGTTGGTCAAGGGCCGAGTCCCAGGCTGATAGGCCTGTGCAGGGATTTATCCTCCGTGAAAAAAATTTGGCCCAGAAATCCGTCCGCGCATTCAGAAAATAAGGGCAGATTTCCATACAGATTTTGCTGAAAATTAGGCTTTGAACAAATCTTAATATATAACCAATGCACCGATTAGGATTCTGCACACCTATTTTCCTAGCGATTTTCCACACAATTTGAGCTGAATTTTTCGATATCCTCCGTGAAATTAAAATACGGGCCGAGTTGGTACGGTCCAAGTTGGCTAAGGGCCGAGTTGACTTGCTTTCGAATTTTCAAAATTAGTAATATCAATAGGCCTAATGCCATGGAGCAAGCCAAACATTCAGCCAGGCTTAAATTCAAGGCCTGTCACAGGCATAATAACGTGTGTATCACTATGCCTAGTCTCAGCAGGGTAGGCCTAACGAATATACTAGTAGGCCTACTACTGTCTAGGCGTAGCCCAAGACCGATAGTAAGGATAGCCCAGGACTTTGGTAGAGTACAGGGGATAGGCCTAGGCCTATATTTATTATGAGAGCATGGCCTGAGGATGAGGTCTAATTCTTTCTACCTACTACTACGACGACACTTTGCATACGCCTAGGTATATAAACAGTGGCGGCTCTAGGATATATTTTCTGGGGGGGCTAAGTTGTCCAACAGGGGGACTTGAGCTCGTAGGCTCGAGCTGAGAGAAGGGGTTGAGAGGGCCTACGCCCTCCTAAATGAAATTTTTTCAAAGAATATCAACCTCTAGATGGCGGAAAATGGCACTCTCAGACTGGTACGTGACAGACATGTTGGCTTGGTATGGGCCTATTTTTATATGTTTTATGGTCTGACCAGGGAGTTGTTATTTAGAAATAAAAAAATAACAACTCCCTGGTCTGACTGCCCGACGAGCTCTGTCCGGCGGGGGAGCTTGACCTGTCCGGTGGGGGGAGGGGCGCCGCCACTGTATATAAAGTGTATGCGACAAAAAGGAACGAACATCAAAACATTCAAAAGAAAGTAAAAAAAAGTGGAAGGAGAGGTCTAGGCCAATCGCTAGCCCTCTACGTAGTCACTACTAACTACGGGCCGACTTAAGTGGTTACTAAGCCTAGGCATAGCCTGCCTCTTACTCTTAGTTATTTAGCGTTCGCTAGGCCTACCCACATAGACAGGCTACAAAAGAGGTTACGGAATACGAGGTATAAGATAGACAGGTATTTAAAATACATTAATAGTACTATAATACTTGCGTATTGAAAATGGTAGCGACCAAGGCAATAAAGAATTAAATCACCTCTGCTGTAAAATCATTCATTTATTCGTTTCACCACCACCGGCGACCATCCAGATTTTACGTCACGTGCTTACTTACACGTCAACATCAAGTTCACACTACCCGTCAACATCAAGTTCACACTACCCTGGATCGATCAGCAGGTGGTATTAATTGCCGTAGCCAGGATTTTCAAACAGTGTGGGAAAATATCAGGGTGGACCATGTTTACGCAAAAATATAAAAAACCTGGACCCATTTTCTTTAATTTTGTCCATTTAATTTAGGCTAATGAGAAATCTGGACCCATTTTTCAAAATGTGAACCCATTTTATGCATAGAATTACATAATTTGGACCAATTTTTAAAATATGGACCCATTCTTTGTGGACCCATTAGAAAAATTGTGTGGGACTTTCCCAACTGTCCCAATAGCTGGCTACAGGCATTGGGTGGTATCCCCCATGGTATAGGCTAACTAGTAGTCCAGGGGCCAGGAACCGAAAAGGTGCACCCCGTCCATTTTGGCGGCCATCTTGGAAAAAACCACTTTCCAGTGGTCGGATTTTATAAGACTTTTTTCATGTTATTTAGCACACTCAATACTACCAAAATCCGTTGAAAAACCTTTTGTTGCAATTTTTTGGGGGTTAAACCTTATTTCTACTGTACTACTACGCAGATGACTAGTTATCAACTAGCTTAACAGTGACCGGGCTTCAGAATGCCATGATTGCGTTGTATCTTATGGTCTTCATTTTAATCCCACGAAAACGTCATGTAGGCCTATAATCTTTGGAAAACAAAAAATTACCAAAAAAAAAAACCAAAAAAAAAAAAAACAGAATGGACTCTAAATAACTGTTCATTGAAAATTTCCAATTCTGTTACTTATCTTGGGATTAAACACTAAAAGTAATTAAAAAGGCAAGCCACACACTGACGAACGTATGAGTAAATGTCAAAAGCGTTCTTTTCACTACAAAGTGCAGTATGTAACATGGATCGAGTATCGAAGTTAAGCTTCATGTGTGGAACAGTGCAAGACGGCATTGAGTATCCCTAAATATTGTAGATCAACACCATTGCTGCATGCTCTAAATCTACCTAAAATCAAAGATATTACCGATATTGATCTCTTGTCACAAATGCTTGTTAATGATTCCAGTTCTAGGGTAGTTTATTGCCATTTTTTTAATAGCGAAGCAAAGAATAGTATGTCGTATAGAAGTACAGTACTCTCATTGACAGAATCAAGGGTAATATCGATAGAATTGTATCCTTTGTTTCTGTTATATTTTTAGTAATGTATACAAGAAACATTTAAAGGCTGATATAAAGACCCACAATTGCATAAACCATGGAACCTGTGACTATAAAAAATTGCTTATGCAATAACGGTATTCATACAATCATTAATTTAACAAGACCATTTTAAATTTCCGCACTTATGATTTTTGTATTATGGATGTTAGTTCCTTTTGATTTGTGTTGTGAATTTTTATTGTATTTTATATATTTTTACCTTCCCCAGCCTGGGGGTATTTGTTGAATATATTGAAATTGAAATTAAAATTGAACAATTAATGGTATTGACAATAATAATGATAAGAATAAAATTGTATATATTTAGTTTTTAGCGTTTTGAATGTGAATTTATAGGTTAATTTTGCCTGAGATTTTGTGAATTCGGTGACATTTTATTTTCAAAATAATTAAATAACTAGACTGGGGGTGGTGTGGGGGGTGGCGAGCAACCCCTGATACGCCAGCCTACACGATTAATGCATTTTTTTTTATGAACACATTTTATAACAACACCGAGGCTGAAATTGCTTATAAAAACAAAATTAGAACAATTTGAGACTGAGTTAAAATGTTAAATGAGATTTGTATTTAAAAAAGTAGGAAAAAAATCATACTAGTCACATACTGGAACAAGCATCCAAGATTAAAGGATCCTCTGCTATGCCATATAATGTTTTATTGTCAATGCTTTTTAATTTATAAAGGCCTAATTTGTTTTTAATGTACACTTGTATTTTGTTTATATGGATAGCAATAACTACTACAAGCAAACAAACAGTAAAGTATTAGGCTAATGTTTAAATATTATAGGTTATAGGTCTACGTAATCTTATTTTGATCTTGTCTGTGCCTTGCAGAAGGTGTGACTATGAAATACCCTCTATAATACAGTACAGGAATACATTGCTATACAATACTAATTTTCTATCTTTGAAGTATAAATAACAAAATAAGTTTTGACCCTGAAAACGGCAAAAATAAAAAATAATTTAAAAAAAAAATGTCAAGCCTAGGCAAAATTTTACTGGTCCTTTATATAAAACAAAGTGTAGGCCCACTAGACAAAAAATAGACCTCCTCCTATACACCCCAGTAATGATTTTACTGGTTCTTCATATAAAAAGAAGTGTAGGCCCTACTGACAAAAAAAGAGACCTCCCTATACCACCCCAATAAATGTGTTTTTTCGTAACGTCGGTGTTCGTATGATTGTTTCCTCAGGTCAGGTACGGTAGTGGTTAGTAGGGAACTTTGTGGGGGTCTTACATCACCTTCCCGACCTAACATCATGTAAGATTTTAGATTTTTATGATGTACACACTCTGTGAAAAAAAATTGGTCCATGTACTATAGGTTTGAAGTTTGGAGGGTTTTTCAAGGGGACTGGGGTCAGACCCGACCCACGGAGGTAGCTCACATTCCGTACTTTTATAATTACTGTGACTGTGATGGCCAAGAACATGAAAGGATCAAACCCTCTAGGGAAAAATGGGGTGAAATTTCTGTTGTGAGCTCTCGGACTAGACACTGTGCATCTTAAACTGCAGTGTGGTGGACTTTTCTTATCATTCTTAAAAATATTGCTACCCCTCTTTACTCCTACGTTTGGAATCATTTGGAAGTCCCAACTAGAACTAGAAATTTCCCTTAGGCCTAAAGGAAAGTTACGAGCAAATCCACGCATCGAACGCTTTGAGAAATTCTGAAGAACCTTGTTCAGCAAATGACAAGAGAGATAATGATTACCATATTTAGAAAATTATTTCTATTGATCTAATATGGTGTCATTAGAAAACATAAAACTCGACTTTAATATGATTATCAGCAATAGTGGCAAACTCTAAATATATAAGCCAGAGGTTGCTTTCCTATCGATTCTTTAAATATTTATTGTTCAATCAAGCAAACGTTTCGTTCATTTATTGTTCAATCAAGCAAACGTATCGTAACCTTCAATTACAACAATGACCTAAATAGCTGTAAAATGAGACAATGTTTGTTTACTTATTTAAATAAACCGTATTCTATGATACTTATCGAAAGAGCACCATCGTTTGGATCCATTAACTATGATCTCCGTGGGATATATGCTGGATGTATACAAAAAGAAGATGGATACATTGCCAATCGAACCATGAGATTAGATTGCCATGATTCGAGATTCGTTGTGAATTTTTAACGTTTATAAAATTAAAAACTGAGATTCTGATTCTGCAATTGCATTTTGTGTGTTGGCCTTTGCTTTGTCCGAAATCAATAAATAAATATAAAAAATATAGCGTTAAGACACTTCAGAAAATTAGAAGTAATCTGTTTTTATCCTTTCCAATGGAAAAGCAGAGCGTACTCTTTTTCCCCTCCCTCCCCCAAAATAGTACACAATAAATGAAGTATTTTTTTTTCATTTTGATAAACGACTTACGTTCAAATGGTCAGCCAGCAATACAATTAAATAAGGCGAATTACTATATTTTGTTTTGTCAGTATCCTTGAATATGTTTTCGAATAGGCCTATAGATAGTCATGCTTGTTACAGAATCTGTCTCTTATACACATCTAGATGTGTATAAGAGACAGTTACTATCATGGGCCCTCAATAATGGCATGGGTCTCCTAATAAGGGGCCCTCTCCTCCACCTCCAAAATAAAAATCGTGCGCCGTCAGTGCAATCTTCTCGCGCATCGCGCCCTTGACTGGTGCCCACACCAACTCTTTCCCCTGTTATAGTTTCTCCTCTTGGCGGCCCTGTTCTCATGGGCATGTGATGTTTAACGAATGTAACAACGTTCATGAATAAAATGGAGGATGGCTGGTACTATAGATCAAAATAATAAGCCTGTTTTTCAATATTCTACACTAAGTCCTCGCGGACGACGGTATTATCTAGCTATCATGGTCCAGATTGACCGAAGGGTATAAATCGACATAGCAATACACATAGCTGGAATTTTAAACGGAGATTCTTCAGTGTGTCTATTACATATCACCATAACTAATACTGCACTTTTAATGTTGACAAATCGTATAGCCTATTATGGAATTAAATCCAGGTTCATAGAATGGCAGAATGACCGAAAGTAATCATCAACCAACCCAGTAGTAGCATGCAGGTATACCTCCATGGTAGGAGTAACAAGCTGCGGTCGATCATTTATAAAATTTGATTTTATAAAACAATGCAAAGGATTACGAATAGCCCATTACCATATCAACATTAACATTTTAACTAATAAAATCGACCAACTTCGCTTGATAGCCTGATACTTCATCGAACACGGTTCCATGTACTTGAATCGAAGTTTTTAGAGAAGTCTTTGATAATACACCTTTCTGCGGCATGACAGAAACAGAAATGGAAGTGCAATGACAATACCACGTGCGTCGTTGCAAACACCCTCTTTTAATTACCCCAATTATTCCCCCTCTGTAAAAATCTAGTCTAGTATGTAAAAAAATTACAATTGGGCAATAAATATTTATTTATATATAATTTGACTATACATGCTGTATTCATCGTCATAAGTGATCATTATTCAGGGCCTAAAACTTCAACTCCGAAATAACAGGAATGGTTCCGAGGAGGGGTTATTTACTTCTAGAGACTTTGGAACTCTTTACCATCGCATTTACCATCGCGTTACTCCATGCTGAGCATGGATAGCTGTTCTATAGCTGGGTACTACTGTACATTCCAGATAAAAAAAAAAACCTCTGTCTTTAGGTCTCCGCCTTTTGGCCTTTTTACATCCTGATTGATGCATCGGGGATTGGCGTTGTCTTCGTTGACAATCTAGAAAATTCAAAATTAGTGGTAAAATAATCCAGCTCTCCTTTCGTCCTCTGCTGGATCCGTCACTGAACTCATGGATACACTTCCTTTTTTCCCTCTTTCTTTCTTCCCTTTAACTCCGTCTCAATTTGTAAAATTTTTTCGGCGTGACTGACGGGGGTGAGGGGAACGGGCCCCCGTGGTCCCCCGCTGGGTCCGCGCATGAACCTACCTAGGCCTATAGGTTGGCAAATCAGACAAACTATGCTTAGCGCATCTAGCCTTCAATTAAATAAAATTATACAAACTGTTGTTGGTTCAATCGTATTATATGTACGAAAGTAGGTTCTACGCAATATTGTTGGAATACAATAATATATTGCTTATGTCTTTGATTTTTTTCTCTATATAATGGCCTAAAGAATGAGATACAATTACCTGATCTGTTTCAAGAGGAGAAAACCTTGAATTTTGAAGAACTTAACGTCATTAAAAACTCCTCAGAAAGCTCATTTCCGGCCATCTTAGGAATCCAAATTTTCTCGGGGGTAGTCCCCAGGACCCCTTCTAATGTTGGGGTTTTTTTTAGACATTTTGAACCACCCTCTTTCATATCCTGGATCCGCTCCTGGCTAGTGTGCATTTCCTTTGTATTTCGAAATTGTTTATAAGTACACGCTTTAACCACACATCGTTAATCAGGGATGCAAGATGACGCTGTGTATAAACAATTGATAAACTTAACATTTACTCGTGAATTGCTAGGTACAAAAACGTAGGCTAACATTTCGTTATTTTTTACTTTTTGAAAAGCGTACACACACCTTCAACCCCTCCCCCCAGCGTACGTTTTGTACGCTCGTGAAAATGATGAAAATAATGGATGACCCCTAAAGCAATTGAAATATCGGCACGCACTTATTTGTTTGATATTTTGAATCACGTCAAGTCATCATTTTTTATGAAGTTTTACTTTATTGTAATCAGGTCATTGATTGTTCTATTGTTGTCAATATTATACTTTATCAGAGCTCTTATCATAAGGCCTTAAAATAATATATATGACGTGACTATATTTTGTTTTGTCAGTATCCTTGAATATGTTTTCGAATAGGCCTATAGATAGTCATGCTTGTTACAGAATGCCGTATCTGTTTTAAACGGTTTCAGAATAATAATAATAATATTTATTCGGCAAGGTAAAAAGTATACATACAATATTCTTGCCAGGAGTAAGTAATAGGCATAAGCCCAAACAGTAAACTGCTCTTACTCCATCATCAAAAACAAATGACAATACAATATAAATGTATACAAAAAAGTAAAAGTAAATTCAAAATAAATTGATTTAACTATAACAAAATGAAAAAAAGAGATAATTAATAGTTATTATTATTAATATTTTGAGATCAAGTGTTTTGTGAGCTGGGCTTTAAAGTCCGAAATGGATGTACATTGTTTAATTTCACTCGGAAGTTGTTCCCACAATCTAGGAAAAATAACAAAAGATGAATTTAAAAATGTATTAGTATATATATGAGCATTAGAGTTTCCCCTAAGTTAGATCCCAGCAAGGCTCTGTTTCTGGGTCCGATGAGGTGCCTTTTAGGGTCCGGCAATTATCTTGCACTGGGCCCGTCACCACCTCGCTATACGCCACTGGTACTCGGCCCTCCCTTCTACTTTTCATCAAAACATATTTGATGCAGGTCTTACTCTCAAATAAAGACCCTATGAAAAAAAACGTGGTTTTTTTTTTGCCTCAATGCCAACCGTGGTGCTGATAATACTGCAATTTGAAAGAAAATAATATAAAATTTCAGTAAAAGAGCAGTCAGTGACGTATATAAGTGTCTTGAAAAACAGTATTTTTAGGGAGTATGCGCCCCCCCCCCCCAGCACACCCCCTTGATACGCCACTGAACAGCTGGTGAATATGATGACGCAATTTGATACTATTGGCACAATTTGGTCTTATGGCAAATTCTCTGCTTCGCGTCTATTTCTGGTGATCACCTGGAAAAGCCAGGATGAAAGCTTTTAAAAATGACATAAGATATAGTCATAAGTGGTGTTCCTCCCATTGGACAAATCAATTATTTCCAAATAAAGTAGGTTAGACCTATTAAAACATAATGAGTGAGAAATGTATAGATTCTTTAGTATCTAAAAACTCCCTTATTTTACATTACGGTAATGGGAATCTCTGCACCTCTGGGGACTACTTTCCTACTTAAATTAAATTCGATGATAATGAACTTGTAGCAGCCAAGGGACAAGGCAAGGTCTAATGACAGTGGGGATGACTAAAAAAGTCATACCTATACTTTTGGTTGGTAGCAAATCACTGGTGTAGGCCTAAGTTTTACCGTATGGTTTTAAATTTCGCCTTACATGGAAACGATCTATCCGATTAATTAACAGTAATTAGCCTTTACAGTTCAATGAATACTGGTGTCGTATAACACATGTGCCCCATTACAGATTGCAGATTGAGAACAAGTGGAACATTTTGAAAACAAGATCAAATTCTACCTTTTCTTATATGAAGGGATGGAGGTTTCCATCCAAGTTTCCCTCCAGATTTTGGTATTAATAATAGGCCTGTTTTACATAAATGCAATAACCATAAATAAATAAATCTTTTATCTTTTTTTTTGTATGTATAAAGCTCTTCATAACTTCTCGCTACTACTACGATTTTATCGTTTTCCCATAATTATGACATCATCTGATTTGATTTGTGAAAATATTTTTTATCGTATAGGCCTACACGATAAATCGTTATCGAATCGTGCTAGTGTGAACATTTCTCTTAGGCCTATTTCTTTTATTTTCTATATGAACAATTGCTTTTTAGCTTTTTAATGTTGATCGTCATCGTCATAGTGTAAACAGGCCTTTAATGCCTGAATGTGACCTTTTCAAACATTCACTATACAAGTATTTTGGATTCCTCCTTCGTAAAAATATTGTGTCTCAAGTTCAATCCATCCCTGTACTTTCCCATCGTCTTTCGGGAGAAGTGTTACGATCTTCCCCGCGTGCCTGAAGGTTTGTGTGTGCACGTTAAGTACTTTTAATAGTTGGAATCAAATTTAGAGGTTTATGTACAGGTGCACCAATCTGCAGAATCTTCGGAGTGTTAAAAGTCGACAGAGTACCACAAAAACAAGATGATTTCGTTTCTTGTTAACATGACATATCAGAACAAGCACTACATTATGATGACGGCTAACGTATACGTACGGATAAACAAGAGTGTCCCTTAATACCATGGCGTAAACACAGTTGATTAACAGGTATAATCAAACAGACAACATCCATTCATTCCTACTTCCATCTCAACTAGAGTAGTACACACAGAAACAATTACTGTAATATTCAAAGCTAGAAATCAAAGTCTACCTCGGTCTACCCTATAGTTTTCTTATACTCTTTTCCGAAGAGTGTACTGCGTCCTTTAACGTGCACATGGGCCATATAAACGTCTCATCTGAAAGACGGTGCACTACTGTAACTTGTATTTTAGCCCTCCAGCTGAAACACAAGGAGAGGCAGCGAGGGGAATTTAACCGGGGACCTAGAGAACTCCACGGTTCAGCGCACACACAGTGGCTACCACCAGATTAGCAGACTGAGCTAAGATGCTCTCTCATACAGAGCTAAGCTGCTCTTTCATCAGGTACAAATATAAATGAACACGAGCATAAATAGGTGTTGGATGATTATAAAACAAGATAGCGTGGATAATATATATCGTACGGGAATCTGTGGTCCAAACAGTATGACGTTCGCCGAGATAGCGAGAGATTGCGGGTTCGATTCTTACCAGAGACCTCTTTTTTATTGACAACTATAATAAGGAACAGTTCCAATATTTTGTAACAGACGATACGTGAGAATCCCACCCGAAGCCCTCAGCTATCTATGTAGAGGGAGAATAATCACTGTAAATTTGGACCGATACTGTCCTCTTATTTTTTACTGTTAATGTGTTTATTCAAACTAAACTGTTAAAATATTGAACACAGAACAAGAACATACAGCAGGCCTTTATATCTCCTAAAGCTTTGCCAGATTCTGTCAAACACAACCTTTTGTTTATAAGTATTCTGTATTTCTGGCATTCATATATCGATTTCCCAATTTTAATAGGAAGAGACAATTTTTAGTTCAGTAGGCCTGCAAGGAAAATAACCCTTGGTTTACGTGCAATAAGAGCACTTAGTCTACTTAACGAAAAGAACCACCATATAAATTTAGAAGAGAAACAAAAACATTATTGCAGACTCTGAGTTGATAAATTATTAATTTATTCATTTATTATGTATGACACACTACCGTAAAGGCTTGTGTCACTAAGTGAGAGGCAATTCCTCTCCTTTTTTCTATGTACACATTTTTCTTTCGATGCAAACTTCTCAATAAAGGCCTCCACAAGAGGCACATGGGTAGGCATAGCTGTATTTAATTTTGGTTTTGTCGCGTATCTCAGATAGGCATATTAATAACAGTCGTAGAAGACACAACTGTTATTTATACTTTATTTCATTGTAGACCGTCTAACGATGACGAACGGAAGAGAGGTTTGATAAAAAATAATAACACCAGTACTAACTGAACTGCCTAAGCCGCATTCTGATTTATAGATTACCTAATATCAGTTCACAAGAAACAGCACATTAATACATTAATCACGCAAGTCTCAAACCGCAACCTTAATCAGCTATCCATCCATCACAGTAAATTGCAGTAGGACTTTTCTCATGAAACTTTCAAATAAGGATAAAGCCACATTAAACGTAATGGGATTTATACATACATATCGACAGCTAATCGGTTTCTTGGTTCGTTCGTCTTGACTGACTGTCTGCAAATCAGTTCCTTTGTGGCTTAATGTTGCCTTTAATGAAAATTATAGCAAATATTAATACAAATCCAGCAATAAAGATTAAATCCTAATTAAACAAAAAAAAGAATAAGTAAGAGAAATGCCTTCTATAAGGGCCCAGGCAACCCAGTGTTTGGTTTGGACTTTAACAACTTACGCATTAGATTTTTAAGAAATAACATAATACCTGGCTGATATAATAAAAAGAATGATAGAGTGTAAATTGATAACAATAGTTAGGCATATGTATTTTAAAATTAAGCTCAGCGCCCTCTATCTGCAATATTTTTACTGCGATAGTATACGCTGTAAGATTTCTCATCAATCATAATAGGCCTAGTGGTAGATGACATTTACAACAATAAGTGAATAATGTCATTATTAAAATTTGGACTGGTAGTAATCTCAAATATAAACAGTAGGATAAATATTCTGCTGTGTTCCATCATTTTTACGTAGGCCTATCACAAGTAAAATAAGAGGAATATTGCAATAATGCCTATTCAATCAAAATTTATTCATCAATATTTGTTGTTTTTATAGGCCTATGTTTATCCTATTGTCTGGTTCTTATTTGATTTCTTTTTTTTTTCTTGTAATTTCGGAATCACATTGGAGTTGAGTTGATTCGATTTTACAAGAGGTCCTTACAGTTATAGCGTAGTTATTTCGAGCAAACAGGTTACGTATCCGTTGTGACCCGGTAAGTGCACGAATTTCAAACACTGCGTTAATTCTCCATAAGTCCTTGATACCTATCTATTTTCTTTGTGTTATTGGTAATAATTTTGTTTGAAGATTTTGTTTCTATCTGTCTCCAATTAATATATTATACAGGCCTAACCACTATAGGCCTACAGTTTGTAAACGTTATAAGCCTGGTTCTAACGAGAACCCTAGTCCATATCGGGAGCTAACCGTTGGCACTTGTGTGAGAACGCCCGATCGGTTAGCGCTAACCGATACCGCTAACGGTTAGCAAGCGCTATCGGTTAGCACGTTGAGCGCGTTTCTATCATCAACCAATCACACGTACGCGTTTACAATTCTCAGTTTCTTATTGGCCAGTGATTCGATCATCATATTCTTGGTATCCGGATCGGGATTTTTTAGTATGGACACACGGCAGCTAACGGTTAACAGGATCCGGATCCTGCTAACCGTTAGTTGCCGTGTGAGAACATAGCCATAGTTTCAAGCAAGAGGTATAAATTCAAGTCTGCTTAGCTGACAGTAAATCCATGTTTCATTTTAGGAGATCCAGTGCCGGGTTTTTAAATTGTTTTCAGTTATGCTGCAATTTTACAAATAAATAAATACGTAAATTGCATTATTTAAAGTTGCTATTGTGCTACGGTGACTGTTTACCAAAATCTCCCTAGTCATTAAGAACGGATAGTAGGATTTTTTTAGTTTTGGAAAACAAGGCTTATTTAAATTGATTTGGTAAATAGAAGATACAAGATACAAGATAACGTATTGTCCAAGTAACAAGTGATACATGGAAATTCTGTTTCCACTGGAAGTAAGTTATGTTATACAACGAAGACTTAAACTAAAACAAACATCAAAAATGAACTTAAACCATGCCTAGGGCCTATATTAATATACATCAAAACATATTAATAAATACTTAGGCCTAATTATCAAAATTTCAGCAAGCAAGTATTTACAATTGACAACTTTAATATCCTTTCTTAAACTTTGCTTAGGCTAACAACTCGCCTAAGACTTCTTTAGCTTAAAACTATAAAAATACTATCTATAGACGATCTATATATTTATATCATAAATTTACAATATTTTTTTGCTAAATAATAAGGTAATGTGTTTAATATTAATGCTTATGCATGTTTAGTAATAAGTTAAATATAACTATTATCAATGTCTATAATAATAATAATATTAATATTAAGAATATTATTCTAGGGCCTACTACTGTATATTAATATATAGCCTACTGATCTAAAGCGCGTTTAATACCTCGCAATGCAAGTGCTAACAAAGGAAATTATTAAAATAATTAAAAAAGAATAGATAAGAATCATGTGACTAAAACCAACCATTATGTGATTGGAAAAACGGAAATTCCATTAAAAACAGATCAGAGGCAAGTGCTTATGATTTAAGCGAAATAACATGTTGCCGAACGTGACAATGGAATGGAAGTATTGAAAACCTTATGCCATTATATATCCTACAAATAGGCTCATTGACCGACTGAATGCGCAAGATGTACGGTACTGAATTAACGGGTACGGTCGAAACTACTGTAGAAACGATCACAATTAAGGTTAAATTATGAATAAACGTGATGCTGATGTCTGTTGTTCTCGGCAAATAGTAAGATAGGCCACGGGTAGTCTCTGTTGATATGCCCAGTCTAACGGGAAAGGAACAGACCACGTGATTCTGCAATCTGACGGCGCACTGGCGTAATTAGTGATGGAATTTTCTTTCTTAACTGCACAAACGCTCATCACCTTTTGATGGCCACAGACGCCCAGGTACATGCTGGATTTGAATTTTTTTCAAATTGAATAACAAGCGCACGACACATCCAATTTTGCTCTAAATTCTGAGTTGGTGATGAGATGGTTATACACTATGACATTGTACGAAGTCTAACGAATTGTAACATTGCATAGATGATCAGCTTCACCATCACACCTGTTATCAAATCAGAAACATTATCTTCCTTATATTGACCTATACCTGGACAAGCGATTTTGTTAAAGCAAAACTACAGCAGTCTATTACTGTGTATATAGATTTTGAATGGTTGGAAGTTGAAATCGTTTGAATTGTCTTTATGCTCTCAACCTAACATGAAGGCGATTTATTGCCTACCGGTAGGCCTACTGGTGGTTATATTTAGGATAACTCTTGGCCAGCTTCAGGTAGGACACATGCATTTTTTATGTAACGATTATCTAAAATACAATATATGTGCTAAATCTTGGGAATCCTAGGTAAACTTGGTTCAACTGTGGTTTCGATGTGATAGACATTGAAGCTGATGCTTTTTAAAGAATCTGCATGCTCATCTGCAGCCCTCTACATGTAATACAAATATGCTAACAATTATTTTTTTTAGTTTCGTACAAAAAAGAAAAGCAGTGAGCACTGTGTACTATAGAGTTATGTAACACAGGGGACTATGTAACCTAGGGTCGTAATTTAGTATGTAACATGGTACTGTGTAACTTGGGTGATGGACGGCAGGGGCGGATCCAGAATTCTTCAAACCGGGGTTTTTTCCTAATAGGTAAGTGAAGTAGCACTTATTTCAATACATAGCATTGGTATGTATTGAAATTTTAAAATTTAGTGGCAAAACGGGATGGGGGAGGCACGTTCCCCCGTTCCCCTACTGGATCCGTGCCTGGACGGATGACATAAAGTGTACTTTCTAATTTAAGGTTGGCCTATACAACTTAACTGTGAAATGTTTGATACCGTACTATGTAGCATAGGAAAATGTAGAGACATACTGTACCTCAGCAGGTGGTTATTGTAAAACATGGGTTATGAAACTTTACTGCACTTTTTTGTCTTTTGTGGAGATTTCACCCACCTTCATTCCTTTCCCTTTTTGTTTTTTCTTTTTGTCATCAAAGACGTCAAAATAATAAAAACATAAATATTAAAATGCAATTGCACTTAATAGGGGTCAGTCCACCATGGCTGACTATAATTCTTTAAACACATCTTTTTAGGCCTACTTGTTGACAATATCTAAATAATGTACAACATTTCAATCTTTTTTCTTCAAGGATACATTATCAACCATTTCCAAAATGTAATGAGACTGACATTAACACTTTAACATTCAAGATTCAAAAGAAATTTTTCTCAACATACGGTAGGCCTACATAATAGTGTAGTAAATATAGTATTGTGTAACAGTATAACACAAGTTAGACTTACTATGTAACAGGGTAAATGTGTAATGTAGGTACTTTAACATAGGGTAACTGGGGTGATGTGTATAACACAGAGTAACTACAGTATAAAACAGTAGTATAATGTCGTAAGGTCATTGGGTACCGTGCAGTGTGACAGGAAACTGCAGGCCTACAACTTGAACTACTAGTAATTGTGATAGGCCTACAAAGAATGTTATAACATGTTAGTGAGAGGTATATTTATAGATAGAGGAGGCAGGGGCATGACACCACTTACAAATCACGTGTTAAGTAGTAGGCCTAGGCATTTTTAAACGACGCTCTTATTCGGTGTCACATAATACAGAAACCTCAATCAAAAGACGGTTCGTTAACCGGTTAAGGTCAAGCTGATAACTACAGTAATGTAATATAGAAATGATTAATTATTACATAGTAATGCGTTTTGAAAAGGTTTGTTTTTGTTCTTAGTGGTTTCATTCTTAAGTCTTACTTTATGACGAAGTTTCTTTAAGTGATAGTTGAGTGTCATATCTGGTTGGTGGCCTGATGGTTAATTTTAGCGATGTGAACGCAAAATTTGCCGTAAAGAATTTAAAATATACAATTGGAAACACTCTGTTCTATCGTTTTTTGTCGATAATTTCTTCACCCTTTTGATGGTTGTGGGAATGGGAATCGGGTGGTTTGGATTTTTAATGGATTTCATATAGAAATCCAGTTGGTTATGGGCCTGTTTAACATTGCTACATCTCTATACAATAGTCACTACTTTTTTCCATTCAAAAGAAGTGAAACATTTTAACCTGAACATCAATCTATTATTTTTAGCATAAGGACTATAAAGAGTCAAAATTTACATTGCAAAGTTAATATGCTCTTCTGTAATGATTTGGTAGCGGTTTATCTTTATTTTCCCCATTTTTGTAATTAGAGGTAGTGTATTTTAAAATGTACTGCTATTTATTTTATGCTTTGTAACTATGTAATTAACTTTAGGAAATTGTAAATTGCTTAATGAAGTTAAGTTGTATAAAAGAGATGATATTTATTTATTGGCATGTATTTTTAACAGTAACATTGTGTTAATTTTGGGCAATCCAGCCCATCAGCCATAGATTTAGAATATTACTGGTGAAATAAATGATATGGTATGATGTTGTTGATGATTCCACTAAATGTGGTATTTTATCCCATTTAGTGGTCGAAAAATACCCGACACCCATATATTTGCCTTTACCATTATGCGCAGGGGTGGCACCAGGATTTGCCCGACGGGGGGGGGGCAAAGTCCCCGACGAGGGGTCAGACTTCCCTGACGAAAGCAAAGTGGGGCATGGTCGAGCTTAACTCTGCCCGCTTCGGTAGTTAATAACAATAGCTGTTTACATTTCCTTTTACTACAGAATTTCATTATTTTAATATTTGATTAAGACATTTATCATTAATTGTATTCTTACCTGAGAAATTAACTTTTTAGATGTATTTTAACAAAATTTAATGTGATTCTGTGATTTATAGATTTATACATTATTATTATTATTATTATTATTATTATTATTATTATTATTATTATTATTACTATATTTGACAATGCAGATGTGCGCTGTATGTACCGTACTTGATTACATCGAAAAGAATTCTTCTCTATTTTAGGTTTTAGATTGCATTAATAGAAACAGTAAGTCACAGTAAGAAGAGCATTGTAAGACATAATAAATCCATTATAGTGTACGTTTGATTCCTTAGGCTTGCTTTCGATTAGAGTAGAGCTATGATTATTTCATCATCATTACCACGCCACCACCACCACTATCATCATCATCATCATCAACATTATCAATACCATTATCATTAGCATACTCGTTACTCGTTTTAATTTTATTGCTGTATATTGCTACAAAGCATTTAACTTAAAGCTTTACACTCAAACTTTGACTTATTATTATTTTTATTATTACATTATATTATTACTGTCTCTTATACACATCTAGATGTGTATAAGAGACAGGGCCTACATAATAGTGTAGTAAATATAGTATTGTGTAAAGATGTGTATAAGAGACAGGTGCTACGGTGACTGTTTACCAAAATCTCCCTAGTCATTAAGAACGGATAGCCCCTAGGTACGCCACTGCAGTGCTCAAATATAAAGGAACATGATGTTGTAAGTCGTATCAAACATAGTTCATCAACGGAATTTCTTTATCATTGTTGTATGAAAATAATAGGTGTAGGGTGGAAATCCAACCCGCAATCCCTCACTATCTCGGCGAGCGTCATACCGTGTAGACCACAGAGGCCCGTATACTATCATTACGGATGTAAGACCGGTAGTTTCTTTCCCTTCCTACAACTTGAGGGCTCACACACAGTGGAGTGAATTTTAAGCTTCATAATAGCTTATAGGCCTACGTAGGAGCTGGTAAATCATAGAAAATAATATTCAAATCAAGTTGCTGCTTCTTTTTCCAAGTACGACTCAATTTTGCCGAGTCATAGTTGAATACACTGTGCCTCGTGGTTGCGTGTTCGAATTAGGCCCCATAAAAAAATTATTAGTTTATCACCCTATCAAAGAATAAAAACTGATGAAAACTGGGGGACTAAAGGGGACGTAAACGCCCATTTTTACACCTTCCCCCCCCCCCATAAAAACTGATGAGGGAGCTTTTTTTTTTTTTTTTTTTCTCCGCCACCATTTTACCGATGTTCACAGGTAAATCAACGGTTAGGGACACATATATAAAAAGTCATAAGAGTGGAATTAAATTTATATTTAAAAAAGATGTTTTTGTTGTACCAGTAAACATATTTGCAAGAAATCCTGAGCTTTTCAAGTGAAAAAAGATGGAAAAAAATGACCGTTTGAAATAAAAATATATGTTGATTGAAAAGAAATTTTTTTAAAATCAGATTTTCCCCAAAAGTGATGAGGGAGCGGGTGATGAACTAACAATTTTTTTTATGGGGCCTTAGTCAGAAAGATAGAATTCAGAAGAATAAACGACGGCTTCCAAGCTAAACTAAATGAAGACATAAAAAAGGTCAACGCATCCGACAAGATATTCGTACCCGCAGACAAAACCAGAAACATATACAAAATGGATAAGAAAGAATACAACAAATCACTCACTGAACTCAGAAGTACAGGCACGCAGACGCCAGTATTACGGATGAGATTGATGACGAATTCGATAGCATCACCTCAAAGCTGAACAGCAGCGAGGGGAGCATTTATCATATTGAAAGACCATAAAGAAAACTTCGAAAATAACCCAAAATGCAGACTAATCAACCCAACACGTTACAGAGATCAGAAAATTTAGCAAACATATGATAGACCGTATCAACAACGCCATTAGACGAAAGATAAATGTATAAACCAACGGAAAAACACACAGTCCGTGTTAGAATGGTTCTCATCGCTAGAAGATAAAAAGAACCACATAACCTTCATCATATTTGACATAGTAGATTTCTACCCAACCATAACAGAAGAACTCCTTAGCAAAGTAATTACCTGGTCCAGACTCCACACAACTATCCCTGATATCGAGTACACTACAACTATGCACGCCAGAAAAACGCTACTTTTCGACAACGATGGGCAGTCATGGGTTAAGAAAAACACACCCAATGCGTCGATGTTACAATGGGAGTTACCATGCGTACAGAAAACCAGGAAACCAACCCATGTACATCGATGCCAAGTCAAATCACCCACCATCTATCACAAAGCAGATTCCCATAGCCATTGGAAGATAATATCAACACTTTCATCCAATCAGGATGCCTTCATTAAAGCCGCACCCACGTACAAAAAAAAAAAACAAGCATCACAGTACAGCGGATACACAGAAAACATCGTATATTCACAGAAAAAAGAGAGCACCACAAAGGCAAACAAGATGAAAAACGGAAGCAGAAACGTCATTTGGTTCAACCCCCCCATACAGGTCATTTGGTTCAACCCCCCCATACAGGTCATTTGGTTCAACCGCCCCATACAGTAAAAACGTCAAAACCAACGTCAGGGGCACCTTCATAAAGCCGAGTATTTAAGCAACGATTCAATAATCACACGAAGTCCTTCAGGCATGAAAAATATGAAAAAGAAACAGAACTCTCAAAACACATATGGGAATTACAAAGAAAGGGCTATGAATACTCTCTGAAATGGGAAATCATTTAGAAATCCAACACACACAAACGTAAATCTGGCCAGTGCATTTTGCGTGAGGAGATTACTTTTAACAACATATTGTCAGAAAATCATCACCTGCTACCTTCATTATTCATCAGCGTACGAGTTTTCTATCTACCTATATACCTATATAGGCCTATATATATATATTATATATATATATATATATATATATATATATATCTGTAACAATTGTAAAATATACATATTATGTAGAATATGCCTGTACAGTATATAAATTTATCATATATTAATATTTTTATGCATTTTGCGTAAGGGGATTACTTTAACAACAGATTGTCAGGGCATATATCATATTATATCCAGTGGCGGATTAAAAGGAGGGGACCCTGTCAACAAATTTTTAAAATGAGGATAAAAGAAAATTATATTCACAATTTTAAGTCTGTGAGTGCCATTTCCGGCCATCTAGACGTGCCATAATAATAATAATAATAATAATAATAATAATAATAATAATAATAATAATAATAATAATAATAATGCAGTTATAATGCGCCATCTATCTAGATAAACCTATTCCGAGGCGCAAACAAACATACTAAACATGGAAAATCAAAAAACAACATTATAAATGTACAATACATTTTCTTATCTCAGCCCCACCAGGGCTTGTTCAGCATAATATGTCTCTGAGGTCGACTGCAGGACATTATATCATAATATAACCAGTAGCGGAATAAAGAGTGGTTGGGTAGGGGGACCTGACAACTCGGAGCCTTGCCAACCCGGAGCCCCACTAAATTTGTCAAAATATTTTTTTAAATGGAGATTAAAAAAAAAATTATATTCACAATTTTAAATCTGTGATTTCCATTTTCGGCCATAATCATAAATTTTCTTACCTCCTTTCTAACCATGGTGGGGCTGAGGTGGTATAGACTCGTCAAGGCAGACTGGAATAACATCATGAACAATATCAGGTCTTAATAGAAAACAAGCTTTTAAAAACAAAGTTAAGTAAACAAATCCATTAAAGTATTCATTTTTACCAATGTGAATAATGTATTATATTTTAAAAATTTCAATCTTTTAAAAAAAATTAAACGAAATATTTTTTTTTATATTTTGTAATGTAACTTGTTTAAATCGAGTCGAACTTGGAATAGTATTTATTATTATTGTTTTAAGATTTTAGTACCCATTTGAAAACATGCTTTGAGTTTAAATGTTAGGTAGTGCTTATCATCAGTGGTATTCCCATTCGCTAATAGACAAATTTGTTTTAATGGACCTCAATTTAGATGTCTTTTTCAATGAATTCATTTTTCGTATGCGTGCACTTTCAATTAAAGTTCATTTTAAAGAAAGTGTACATTTTCACAACTTAGTTGAAAATGCGATAATATCAAATGTTGCATAAAATCAATTTAGCAGAGGTTGCTTACACAAGCCTATCTAATGAATTTATGTTCAGCATTGTACCAAGTAACTACTTAATTCCCTGTAGGGTATATTGTAGGTTGGCCGGATACGTATCACCTGTAACATTGGTATGATTCCTGTTTCTCTGAGGACGACATTATAACGTGCTCCTGGTTATAGATATGCGGATACAAATTTGCAGTTATCGTTCATCCGTGGAGGTTATTGCACTTATTCCCCCTTAGGGAAAACTAATCGAAATAATCTTCGAATAATACCGTAACTCGTTATTTTCAGTAGGCCTATGTATTATATTTAAAAACCTCATATCTAGTTACGTAACCAACAGCAAACTACTGATGCTTAAGTTATAATATAGGCCTGCTATAGTTTTTAAAACTATTTAGTGAAGTTCCCAACATACTATTCCTCAGCATTAGGCCCAATATTGTGATTAAAAAACCCAATTCACAATTTAAAAAAAATGTTATTATGCAAACAAGATAGTGGCGGTTTTAATGAGTAATAGATCTTGTTGTTGACATTTATTTTGGTTATCAAGTTGTTTTCCAATACTCTGTGTAAATTAGGCCTAGTATTTTTTCATTGCCTGTTTTAGCTCCCATAGGCCTAAAAGAATTTCTCATAAAAAACACGAAGTATAGGCCAATAAACTTTAACCATGGAAGAAAATAAATAGGAGAACCTATACAAATATACAGCATTATCATAAGTTAAATACTTGCTACTCTACTTCCAATAAAACATACTCCAGAGCAAGCAGCTGAAAGTATAATAATAATAATATATAATAATTATAAAAGTAATAATATATCACCATCATCATCATCATCATCATCATCGTCGTCGTCGTCGTCGTCGTCGTCATCATCGTCATCATCAGCAGCAGCAGCATCATCATCAACAGCAGTATCGTCATCATCATTATCAGAATTAGCAACATATCAGCAGCATTAGCAGCAGCAGACTCCGTAAACCGTATTTTCAACATCATAGACGGTAACAAAAATAGCAACAACTCTAAAATGAAAAATGAAACCATTACCACCTGCGTAGATCAGTGGCGTTATTACTTTTACGAGTCTTCTGGAGATGCGTGTAATTGTTACACATTTTTAGAATTGGTCAGACTCAACGATTGTCAAAGACCGCGATCGCAAAATGTAAATTCGAATCTGTTTTCTGTCTGGTAAACAAAAAATGTTAGACCTAGTATCTGAATTAACATTTTAAAAACTTTTTCATACTGCTATAAAAACATTACAGTTGAATCTTCAGGTCTCTTTTATATGTCTCGGTTCATATAACTTCACAGTATACAAGCCAATTGCTATGTGTTAGGTTAGTGCCCTTTTCTTTGAAAAATAATGTGCTGTAGGCCTAGCCTATCCTCTATACAAATTTTGATTATTTGCAGGCCCAATTGTAGTGTACACAAAATGCAATTTTTTGACTTATACATGTATTTTATTAATCTTCTTTTCCATTTTTAAATAAAACATGGTTACAATATTAAATGGTTATTTCATATAGACATATAATGCATAAATACATAACTTGGACATGATTATGCTATGCAAAAGCTCATCAATATAGATACAAAATTCGTAATCGTCATACACTATGCATTGAAGCTCTGTCCGGTTTTAAATGTACATTTATTACATGAACACCTTAACTACGGAACACTTTGAGATATTCAGTGATAGTTTATCCTTATTTTATTTTATCTAAAATCTTTTAAAAGTTTATATAAATAGTGTACGGATAGGCCTAGGCGTAAGTTGCTAACATTATTGTAGTCTATACCGCACTTATTTACATTAAAACGTAAAATTATAAGTAGACTTAAACTATAAAATGATATTAGTAATAAAGGGAAAATGCTCCGTCGTAAGTTTTTCTAGATTTCTGACAAAGGTAAACTATTCGGGGATCAGGTTTAAATAGTGCACCAGATAGGCCTAGTCATAAATTGCTAACATTATTTTAGTATTACCAACAACAGCTAAGATTTACATATCTCAGTAAAACGTAAAATTATAAATAGACCTAAACTATAAAATAATATTTGTAATAAATGGAAAATGCTCCGTCGTAAGTTTTTCTAGATTTCTGACAAAGGTAAACTATTCGGGAATCAGGGAGTCTTCATAATGCGATATAAGATCGTAAATTTACACACTGAATACGGATCTCACTTGTTTATGACATCGGCCATTTGTTCTTGTTAAAAGCATTTAAACGGCTTTGCAACTGTTGTTAATATTTTAGATAGTGTAACGATATTACTACTAGTGCTACCCAGAGATTTTGGGATTGCAATCCCAGCAAAATATTAATGTGGCTCTAATGTCTACAACATCAGTGTAATGGAACGGTAGCCTGACGATTTCCATACATTTTTTACACTATCGGTAAATCACTTCCATTGCAAATGTTACACTGCCATGAGTAGCTGTCCCCGACCATCAATGGCGGTATAAAATAAATTATTTTGTACCTCTATGCCCAGACACAATCTAGAAGACTTCCTGATATCTAACAGAAAGATCAATTTTAAACCAAGTTCAACATCCCCCAAGCGGTTTCTTAAAATCGCTACCGAGCGTAGACAACTATCGGGGGGACAGTCATGCTAGTAGGCCTGAACAAGTTTTAGGTAATGATTTACTATCATGTCAAGTTTCACAGTTTTAAAGCTAACCATGAAATGCAAGAAATGACAAGATCACCTCATTTACCACGGTAGGGTACAATACAATTATTTACCATAAGTCGAGTTATAAAGCCATATGCCATAGTGAATGACTTGCATTTCATGCAATTGATGTTATGATTGATGGGGTGGAGACTCCGACCATACCACTTTCTTGCAGTGAATTTTCATCATTTACAATCAGAATCGCGTTAATCATGCCAATTATTTTGTTCTGTGCACATGCGCAAAGTTTCAAGCGGGATTTAATTTCATTTGGAAATTAAACATTTCAGCGGAATAATCTCATAATGAATTTTACAATTCAAGTTAGATAGAACATTTCCTGTTTGTTTAATGTTCATCGTAAATGAGTGCAATGCTCTTAACTACGTGATCGAATGCAGTATTTTATCGGTAAATTGTACACTACAACGCATAAATCAACACAGTCGGGAGAACATAATACAGTTAATCTAAAGGTTTAATTTTTATTACACTATTGCAGTTTGCCTCGTGTATGGTAAATCCGTCCATCTGCGATGACTTTCTCGTGAAGACCTCTTGTAGATTCCCAGTCGATTTCAACACAAAAGTGTGGTCTATAGCAAAACAAGACGTCGCATAAATTTAAATAGGAATATCGTTATTTGCAAACTGCATGTATTGGTGTAATATTGCTATTATATTTAGCAAGTGATCTTTTGGGATCTTACGTTACATTATATTTAATTTTCATACATTTCAATGTGTCTAGCTTTAATTCAAAGCTTTTTATATAGCTGGTTTCCCTTCAGCACTAGGCTACACGCATCAACCAGTGGCGGATTTTATTTTCGGGGTGGCGCAAAGGCAGTTGAGGACCTTAGGAATATTAGGAGGCCTATAGTCAAGAGAGGAATGTTTTGGGGTATTGCCTTACCTATTATTTAGAGCTTTGGCCATTTTAATCCCTTATTTAAATGTTTTTTATATTGGGGAGGGGTTAGCGCCCCTTTTGCCACTGGTTCCGCCATGTCACATGGTAGGCCAACCCTCGTCACTTTTCCCCAACGCTAGGCTAAATGCGTCACCTTCTCTAGCACTGGGTAGGACCTTCATTACTCTACCCAAACACTCACGCATCACCATTCAACATTAGGCAAGGTTTATGCCTACTTCGTCAACATTCCCCCACACTGGACTATAAACGCGTCATAATTTTCCAACTCAGCCTGCGTCACCATGATGCACATTACACAACATCTATGTTACGTTAAATATAAATTTGATACATCAGGGACTTAATGCTCCATTAGCAACGTTCGTATAAATATAATATGATTACTAAATGGTATTTTAATACTGTACAGGTAATCGTCATTTTATACAGTGGGTACGAGACGTTTAATCATGTAAACAGGACATCTCTAAATTAACCGGTATAAAACAAAATCAATACTTTTTTCTCTATGGCTATTCGGCTCTTCGAAAAATGTTTTTGTTTCACAATAAAAACTGTATTCTGTAGCAATTGGTCACCCGTGAAAGTCGTCTTACGCAGCGGATCCAGGAAATTCGAAATAGAGGGGCCTGGACGCACTTTTACACGTGGAGAGTCTAGATACCTCATCCACCATTTATGATTATGGCACCACTAAATGGCTGGAAATGACACTCACAGACTTAAATTTGAATATAATTTTCTTTCTTTCTCCATTTTATGTATAATTTTCAAAAATTTAGTTGGCCCGTGCCGGCTGGCCCACTTGAATCCGCCACTGAAAACAATGCCAATGAGGTCAGAAAGACCAGATCCAATTCTATAAAATTTGGCTAATGAAGTCCACAAAGGTGGACGAAATATTCGTGTTACATATAAATAGTAACATTTAATAATGATAATAATAATAATAATAATATTCAATCTTGATTATAATTATATATATTGTATATATATATATATATATATATATATATATATTATATTTGAATCTTTTTAACCATGAAGCCTCTGTGGTCTAATGTTTGTGGCCTCTCGCTGTCAAGGCGAGCGTCACAAACATTAGACCACAACATCATCATTATTATTATTATTATTATTATTATTAATATATGTTACTATTTATATAGGTTCGAATCCCGTCAGAGGCATTTTATGACACAATTTATTTATTTATTTATTTATTTATATGACACCATGTACTATCGTGTCTTTTATTCGAATACTGTATTTACCTTTCTTTGATGATTTATATATAATTAACAGTGTTAACGGCTATCTTGATTTATACTACACTATATTATATTATATATATACATATATATAGGCCTATATATATGTATATATATGTGTATATATATGTATACATATGTATATATATGTATATATATTCATATATACATATATATATATAATGTGCAATTGTGCAATACAGACATTTGCTACATTGGAAACATAAGAAACTAGAATCTTTCGTAGGAATATCGATAAAGGCAACAAATGTAACTTAATACAAATATGTCTATTGCATATAATAATACCTTGAGGCATTACTAGCAATGTGTATATTCGTGTAAGTTTATATATTGCACTACGGGGACATGTTATCAGCTGACTTTCTTTTGTTTCTCGTGTGTTTTACAGTGAGTAGTTATATTATTGATGTGCAATAACACTCTTTAATGGGAACAAAAGTTTGCATATTGTCCAATTTCAAACCTATGAGCTAAACTAGGATTTAATGAGTTCCGGTGAACTAATCAAATGCCGGAAAATTTTTAGCATTACGCCTTTTAGACCACAATCCACCTGCTGAAAAGGAGCCTAATAATAACAATCCTAGAGAAAATAAAAATAACAGCAGCAGCAATAATAAATAAATAATAATGGCCTATTAATATATCACCGTCGTCGTCGTCATCATCATCATCATCTCAACAACTATTCATCATTGTGTGCCATCTTGGATACGAAGGTTCGCCACCATGGCTCTCCATCTAACACGATTTTCTGTTGCTCTCTAAATGTTGTGCAGCACCATCTCTTGATCTGACCTGTCAAGTCTCACGCATCTCGCGGGAGTCTCACGCATTTAACTTCGACCTCACGCGAGGCCTATATTCTCACACATTCCAGAATTTCTTCAAATTATATTTTTTAATGTGCTATTTTCTCAAAATAAGCATACAACATGTACAAAGACGACTATCGGCGCTAGCGATCCCGTAGCGATCGTCACAGTGTTCGACACCGCCTCAACAGAACTGAAGAAAATTAAATGGGATATCAAAATGGCATTTTTTATTAATGTACCGGTATTCACTGTAAAGCTGATATTCCTATGTTATATCGACGCTTGACTGTATTTTCCTTAAGGTTTCCTTGAGGTCATGCATAATTTTCAAAAAATGCCCAATCACAAATCTAGAAGAAATTCAAGCAAGCCAGTGTGAGCCCGGGTCGACAGGTCTGCTTGATGTCATCATTTGATTCTTTGTCTTCCTCTTGCTCTCGATCCCTCAATTATGCCTTCTAGAAGTGTGCTTGCCAGGTTCCCTGCACTGCCTCGAAGAACATGTCCTGCATAACGCATTTTCCGTTGTCATGAGATCACGCAAAGGGTTCTCTGCATTCAAGCTCTTTGTAGCACCACTATTGAATAATAAAAATCAAATAATAATTTCAAAGATCTATTAAAAAATAGATAGGCCTATTCTAAATTAACCAAACTAAATTAAACAAATTAATTTAAATGAAATAATTAAACTCAATTGAAACAAAGGTAATCCAGAGCAGTCACTCCATAGAAATGCGCACTGTACCGCCACCTGTGCCTGGATACCGAACAGTACACAGTCCATGTATTGACGATTCCATTATTTTTCTTTCATGCTTCTCAAAAGTTAATTCTCTTTCTTGGATTATTAGGGTATGTACTGTACCATTCCACTAAATTTTATGATGATCCATTCATTAGTAATCTTGACAGACAAACAGAAAGACAGGGGTGAATACATAACCTCCTTAGAGGAGATGATAAAACAGCTTGGTCGGTCAGTGGCTTGTTTCCGTAATCTCTTTAACTTTAACAAAAATAATCTGAGCAACACAGAGAAATTCACAAACACATACCTCGAAATTCAAATTAATAATTATTAATGCTATCTACAGGCAGCACTAATAACAACAGCACCTAAGATACTAGTGTGGAACAGACAGCACGTCAGTTCAGATACTGGAGCAGAGAGCGCGCCAAATGCGGTGGGGCGCCGCAACATACAACCATAATATCGGTGCTGGTTCGAACGACGTGCTCGCCTATTATATGGTTCTGGTGGTGGAAGTCTCGGATAAGGACTATTTACCGTAGCTTATTGCACACAATTTGGCTCATGTGCACTTTAAAGAACCCAGTACATCTTTCGAGACGAGTAGGGGTTTACCCGGTGTAGGCCTACTGGTCCATACAGCCCCTGTTGTTGCAGGGACGGCTCCAGGAATTCCCCGACGAGGGGGCCAAGCTCCCCAACAAAGGTCCACACCCACGCCCCGTTGGAGAAGCCCAGTAATGTTAAAAAAATAGCCGACATAAATTTTAAGTTAAAGTGCCATTCCCGGCATCTAAAAGTCCCCAAATCTTGACATTTCCTCACCACAGCCTCAACCATGATGGGGCTCAGGTGGATATATTAATTGTTGTAGTTTTATGTATTAAAGTGCCATTTTTTGGCATCATCACAATGATGATGATGATGATGATGATGATGATGATGATGATGATGATGATGATGATGATGACGATGACGATGATCTAAAAGTCCCCAATTTCAATTCTATAAATCTTCTCACCTCAGCCTCATCCATGATGGGGCTTAGGTGGATATAGTACTTACCGGTAGCCTTACATCCACCTTGATTAAGAGAAACACTACTCTCATGCCCAACTAGACTAGGCCTACTGTATATTGCTGTACTGTACTTTCACTTTACAAGGGTAGCCCAAAACAACAGGGGAAGATCCAGTAGGGGAGAGGGACGTCACAGGGAAGGGCTCCCGCCCCGTTTTGCCAACATTTTTCAATTTCAATGCAATTATGTGCTATTCGCTTTATTAAATTATTCTGAAGCTGTTGTGCGCCCCTACCCCCGTTTGAAATATTCTGGATCCACCCTTGATCACACTACACAATAATTCCTCACAAGGACTACAGTATTCACCAAAGACACTCGAAACATTAACTACAAAGACGTCCTTTATAAAAATAATGACATGGTAACCATAACATCCACAACGATTGCCAGCTTCCCCATTCAACAATGCACATCATCGCCACCTTTCTCCATTCAATCAACACCGTGCGGAGCACGGGTATAATTATGCTAATTTAATTAATTCGGTGTTTTTACTCAATTCGTCAAAAATAAAAAGAATTAAAGGTAATTTAAGTTCCATTTCTAGGCATCCAGAGGTATAAAATATTGACATTTTCTACGTGGTGTGGACTCTTATTTCTTCAGCACCCCCTCCTTAAATCCTGGATACGCCACTGTTGCTGAAAACAATATGTAAGCCAAATATAGTTTCATTCGTTTTGTTGTTCATGTGAATGTCTGATACGTTATTACTTTAAAACAATGCTAAATACACACAGTGTCCATGCCAACATATACACATGTACTATGAGCTGAGCGACTCCGAATTAGTAGTGGTTACGTAACGTTTGTCATGCACTGTGTCGTGTGTTATATAAATGGAAGACCATAATGTAGTGGGAATGTACCGCTCTGGTAGGGCCGACAGTACAATCAGTGTAAAAGTGTAAGATATAGGCAATTGTGGATTTAAACAATGTCCTAATGGTAAGGTGGTTCAAAGTAAGTGTCAAGGAAAGTATGATTTTTGGAAAAATGGTCAACGTTTTATTTTATTTTCAGATATTAGGCCTAGTACAGGCAGAGTTTGGGGAGGCTCACGTGAGATTAGTGTGGGCCGGCAGCACTTTAGATACTCTTGTGTTGACAGGTACTAGTGTGGATAGGCAGTACAGTACTTACTAGTCTTGTGGACAGGAAGCTCTTGAGATATCAGTGTGGACGTGGACAGGCCGCACATGAAATACTAGTGTAGACATTTATTGATACACTAACTAATTCACAACAAACTTTTTTTCTGCACAGAATTTTTTATTATTGTCTCTGGTATGAGATTCTGTCGGCATAGTCTATGGACCAGGTTGAAATATCATCTTTGTACAATTCTCCTTATACGCGTGACACACGTCATAAAAGCTTATTTGTTGTCTATTCTGTCGGAAAATTAAAATGAGATCTACTTGAAATGATAATGTTGGATTAATGTTCTTCAATTTTAGAACGACGAGTGAAGATTGTTGCAACTGAACACTCTTATCCTGAAAGAGCGACACATTTCCTGAAACGCTCACAAGTTATCTAATTGAGCATTTTATTGAAAAATGTTGGATCTTACAGAGCACTGACTAAAAACTATGTAAAAACTGGTCGGCATATTGTAGATGTAATGCTATAAGAACAAACAATTTACATGATCAAAGAACATTAAACAGTGAGATAAATCACGTGTTGATAAATCACGTGTTGTTTTTATGCAACTGATGCTGTAATATAGACAAATGAGAATCTCTGTGACTCTTATCAAATATTTGCTATAAGTTTTAGTAACAATACTCTAAATCTCATAACGGTATCATCAATCTACTTCATCTACCTTTATCTTTTGAGATTTCTAATATCATGTTTTTGAAATCAAACAAGGCTGATAGTAAACATGTCGAATACGTTACATTGAACATGGTATGCAGATTGAGCCTCACGAAAGGTACAAAAAAGTGCCCAGGAAACGAACGGAATCTGCTATTTAACCACTCTCATTTATTTATGTTCCTCAATTCCTTTTTTTTGTTTATCTCCCTTCTGTGTGGTGTTTTTTCTTTTTCTTTAGCTCTCCTTATGTACGTTTATATCTAGGGCTTATATTCGGCATGCATAAGTACCGTAACTATCGAAAGTCTCATGCATAAATTACCATGCGTTATTATGACGCCAAACAACAGATGGCGCCACGCCCTACGACCAGAATAAACCAGCTCACGACAAACAGTACACAACAACACCGCCTATACTGAAGATATATTTATATATAATTATATATATATATATATATATATATATAGGCCTATATATATTTATGCCTATATATAAATAATGTATAAATCAAATAGATAATAATACAGTGCTCAAATATAAGAACATGATGTTATAAATCATATCAAACATAGTTTATCAACGAACGTTCGTTATTAAAGTAATTTTGCACGAAAAAAGAGGTCTCTGGTGGGAATCGAACCCGCAATCTCTCTCTATCTCGGATGTACTATACGCATAATGCAGGTAATAGGCTACCACGTGCACAAACAACAGTAAATACGTAAAAGAGAGAATTTCATAAAGTATATTTCTACTTAAAATCACAACAAACGAACACAAGGCTAACAGTATATATAGAAACGGTGAAAACATGACAGAGGACAGACAGATAGTACGGATAGGGCCTACAGATCAGGCCATATTTGTTTTAAAACCTCAAATTTTATAATAATGTCGAGGGTATTGTTATGGTTGTATTTTTAACTTGTTTTATTGAATCCTGATCAAAAATAATCTGGTTATGCTGTCCTATGCTGTAATGTAAATGTCGATCATAAGGAAAAACTGAGGATGATGCATATGGGATAGAAAAGGGAAATAAATATTTTTCAATTGTACCGTATATGGCAAACTCTACCTAGTGGGTTGACATCATAAGTGAGCCAGGCATATGCAATATATTAACATTTTTTATATTGACAGCAATTTTAGGAAACGTAGGTAGGTATTAATTGTCATTTACTTACACAACAACGCGCAGTTTACATGCAATGTCTTTCACATCGTAAATTTGCGCTTTGGAAAGCAATCTTTACATTTAAAGTAAAATAAATCAATAAGGTCGTAATTAATCAGGAGCATACACTTTAACTACAAATTTGAAAAATAATGGTACAAAATGCCAATTTTAATGATAGATTATCATTGGTACAATATTCTTCCTTAGGTAAAATTCACAATATAAATTCAATACGGCGCCAGCTTGGCAGTGCTTAGATCAGATCTCATGCGGCAGCAAGGCAGTGCTTAGATAGGATAATGATCCAAGAATGCAGCTAAATTGATCGGGGACATTTTGGTGTTCATATATAATATAATTCCCGTCAACAACAAATTACAAAAATGGTCGGCACACAATATAAGAAATGACTTAAACATACCGAAAGTAACACTTGAAGACTTACCTGCAACCCTTTAGAACAGCAGCTATGGAACTGCCAGGTCCAAAGGTCTACAACGAAAGCTGACTGTCTACCTTTTGAGCAGATTAAGCTGCTCGATTTGTCATTTTGTTAAAAAACTGAATTCATCAAGCAAAAGCTTGCAACTATATTTAGGGAGAGGTTCTCGCCTCTCTTGCTCAAGTGTGTTTCTGCAATTGGCCTGGTGTTCGTTTTGCTCTTATGTATTGCTAGCTCAATGTTTCAGAACCAAAGGGTCCGCTCTTGTCTTGCCTCTATTGTGATCATCTCTCTTTATTATTTATAGTTTTGAATAACTATTTTGTTAATTATTAAAATGCTATTATTTATGGTAAACATTTAAGCAGAGTAACGACTGATTGGCAGTTCAAGACAACCATCATAAAATGTTGTTCAACCTTGTTGCTCAAAGACATAATTATTTACTATGACAAATATTTTCATCATTGAAAATGGATTTTATAGCGTGCCTGGCCATGCTTAAATGCCCCTTGTACTGACATCTGCCAATTCACAATAGCAACCTCACAGTGCATAATAATAGGCCTAGAATCCTAATAATGTATTTTCTGTTTTAAATAAAATCTGGTTTAAAATACATTCAGACATTTATCGTTAGATTTCTTGCTAGTTTTTTTCTGTGATACCGTAGATTCATAAAGTGCATACATAGGCTAATTGTCGGATCTTCTGTCTAACAATAAACAACTGGGTGCTATTTTTAAAATGTAGTTTTCCGGATAGATTTGATTAACGTTTGTTTACAATTGTCCTGTAGGTTGAGAACAAAGGTTGTATATGATGCAGGCCTTATCGCCTACAGGCTTTGAAGCGTAGCCTCATATATCGTATCGTTTTAATAGCAAGAGAGATAGAAACATAACGTTCATTGCATTCAAAGTAATCACTCTTGTTTTACATCTGCCCAACAGCAAATTTGCATAATGCATTTCAAATAGATTTATTAATAGATTGAATGTTGAAATATAATACGCCTTCAAGACACGATATCACGGTACTAAATGCCAATGAGATATGAAGATTATAGTAAACACAATTTTTGACATTGCCTTTCTCTCACTGAGACCATCAGTTAATAACCTTAGCATTTATTTTCCAATGCAGACGGTAAAAAGTGTTACCTCTACATAAATGCTATTACACGTATAATTATTTAAGATGGGCCCACGTGTACACGCACAAACACACCCTCAAGTGAAAAACGCATGAAGGTAGTTTTCGCCGCACGACGTTAACCTCAACTTTAAAGTTGTACCCAACATGCAAAGCGATAGCTCCGCCCCTTTTGTAAACAAATCGAAATACGCATGCGAAAACCCGTAACTAACGTACGTCGAGCACGTAAAATCCTGAAATTAACGTACTCTGCAACACAAGATGAATAAATTATGACGTCATCCGTTAAAGTTAAGGTTAACGTCGTGCGGCGAAAACTACCTGATACGTTCTAAAAACGTAAGCATAAAGATATACAGATGGATGCCTTAAAATGACGTACACGTCGTGAGACTTACATGTAGGCCTACTTCTGGCTTTGAAATACATGCTTTATGTCTAATTTGTGACAATTAGATCAGATTTCAACTTTTCAAATCAACGGATATTGAATCCTATTAGCATGTTTAGCGACAAGTGATTAGTCGGCTTCTGCTGATCCTCATTTATTATAAATTGTTTATGTTTGATTTATTAATTTCAATCAATAAGTGTCACAGACTTGAAATGGAATACCGGTCGTTGCCTATGAACCATTACCATCACAAATTTTATGTAACTGTGACAGAATTATTATTATATGATGAAATGCAAATCGTAGCCGACGAACTATTCCCATGGTTATTAACCTATAGGCCTAGTCATAACCGTGACAAACGTATGAAATTTCAATTGCTTAGAGGTAGGCCTACTATCGCCATAGGTATATACACCTAGGCCTATAACTGTAACAATGGAATGTCAATCGTTGACAAGGAATATCACCACACCAATATCCAATTGTCACAAACTTGAATGCCAATTGTCTCCGGGGGGAACCATCACTATGGTTACCCATCACCATGGTTACCCACTAATAACAGCCTTTTTTAAAGCGGTTTTTGTCGAAGATTAATCATTATCATTATTCAACAATACTGTTACATTTATTTTTTCATTCATTCATTTCTTATGCTGGCTAAATACATTGGACTTCACGAGAATGCATCTACATTAAAAGGACTAAAGTAAACTTGTACAAATACCACACACCGGGTTGTGAGGCCAAGTTATACAATTTTGCATTTTGGACGCATGCAACTATTGTCAAGAAACGCACGTCAGTTCTGGGATTAGGCGAAAACAGAAAAAAAATAAAAGCAGTGTTTTTACTTTTTATTAAATTTGTCATTATTGTTTATTTTACAAAAAAAAAGAAAAGAAAAAAATCGTTGCCGAGCAACATTGCCATGTCTTCACAGATCATTGATAGATTAATTTTAGCTCTATAATAGGCATTATACGTAACCAATTATAATAAGCATTGCCAACACGTACCTGTATGGCTTAGATTCAATCAAACCGTAACATGCAATTCGAATGCGAAATTTCAATTTGGACAAGATGTTTACATGTGTTGTATAAGCTATAAGCATATAGGTCTGCAGAACTAAGAATAAAACCTTTTGAATTTGGCATTTGAGAACAACATAATGGAAGATAGAGGCATGGAAAGACTTAATATTGCTTCCTTTAAAAATTAAATCGATTATAAGATGATGAAGTATCTCTGATTGATAACCTATTTGATCTTTTATAATTATCAATTTATTGTTGTAATTGATTTCTTCAGTTCTCCAGATTTACTTTAGAAAGTAGGTCTATGCCATTATTCACTTTGATTTTTTTTTGTTTAAACTCAAACCACGTGATAATATGTTTGATGAAAAAATTGAAATACAACGACATAAAAATTGCCATAAAAATAACAGAGACAGGTGGGTACACTAAGGTGTATGAGTACCCAGAAAAGATATTTTGACATTACCGTTAACTGTCATTTAAACATTTCTCTTTTCTCATTGGCGGATCTAGGTGGTGAATGTGGCTAGCCACCCACTTCGGTTACCGTAAAAAAAAAATGGTCACTCATCTTGTGTGTGTGCTTCTCGAGTATACTCTGGTAAAACACTTTGCATTTTAAGCTTACTTCTTTTCAGATGCCATCTAAGAGTGTCTAGCCTCCTACTCCCAATCTTAAATGGGAGGGGACGCTCCCTCCCAACACAACCGCCGGCAATTCGCATTCACCCCCCCAACCCCATTGCTAAATCCAAGATCCGCCACTGTTTCTAATTACTATTAATTATTATTTGTGTATGTTTTACTCAGTAACATTATTCACGGCTACGGTTATCGTCCATCCTACACACATTTTTTATATTTCTTCGTAGGTCGAACCAGTATCTGCACTGACATTTCTCCAAAGTAATTTTTTTTTGCTCAAAAGGCATCTTGATGGATACGGGCGCATCATAAATGCACAACACTATTATTACTATTTTATTGTGAAAGTCTAAGGAGGTTGTTCAAACCAAATCCGTTTGCCTACGGCCTATTTAGCTTTCTATATTATATTCTGTTCTTTGGTTGCGTTCTGCCACAGCAATATAACTCTCATGATTGATGACTATAGCTTCCGTTAAGTTCACAGCAATATTTGTGCTTAATGTTTTATTATCACTTGCTATTGAAGTTATTACAGTTATAATAGCATATTGTGTACATAATGAACGCTAGCTTTCCCAACAGAGGTCTGGCTTCTTATCGCTCATCTATCTTCTCCAAATGTGAGTTTTATGCAAGTAATGCGAAACATGTAACTGCTTATTACTATCCTAGACCTTCACCAAACACAGATTTCTTCCTGTTGTATTCTGATACAAAAAAAAAAGAAAAAAAGAAAAAAAAAGAGGTACGATATCCAATAAGGTAATTATGATATACTGCCGTCTTTAAAGTATTCTCTGTGGTAAAGGCTAAACAAATTCTACAAAAGAATGAATTATTTATTTAACAATATTAAAAAGTGAATGAAAGAGAAAACTGATAATAACAGTAGCAGTAATGATTTTAATGGTGACAGTAATAATAATATCGATAATGATAACTATTGTTATTGTTAGTATTAATGATAGCAAGGGAAGTGATAGTAGTGATAATGATGGCAGTTGTGGTTGTTGTTTTATTATTGTTACAATTAAGAAAATTAATAATAGTAATAATACAGTAGTAGTAATGATGTATGGTTAATGGTGATAAGCAGGGGCGGATCCAGAGATGTCCAAAAGGGGGGCCGAAAGGGGGGCCGAAAGTTGGGCCGATCGAGACAACATCATCATAGGGGGGTCCGGGGACATGCCCCCGCGAAATTGTTGTGTTCTAGACGCCCGAAAGTAACATTTGAGGTGTTCTGGACTATCATTTTTTTCTTTTTCTTTCTTTTTCCCCCCTCCCCACTAAATCCGCCCCTGAATAACAATAATAATGATAATAGGCATAATAGTAATGATTATAAGTAGTAACGTAGTGAAGATAATGGCAATTATGCTATGTTATGTTTACTATTGTTACAATTATTAATTATGTTAATGGTTAATGGTGATAACAATAATAATGATAGGCCTAATAGTAATGATTATAAGTAGTGATGGTAGCTAAGGTTATGGCAATTGTTCTTATATTTATTATTAAGAAACTAAAACTAAATTGTGTTGACCGGAAGCATGCTCATGTTACTTTAACTATTCATATCAATATAAGTAGAAATAAAGAGAAAAAAAAACAAAACAAAAACAAAACATGGTATTTATATGATTTTGGGGATACTCACATAAAGGAAAACAATGTTATAGAGTATATTTCACCACTTTTTTGCCCCTCAGTTTGTTCAATTTAACTACAATAAAAAATAATAATAATAATTGTAGTAATGAGTTTGATGATTAATGGTGATAATAACAATAATAATAATAGTATTGATTATAAGTGATGAAATGATGGTAGTAACACGATGGCAATTGAACTTGTTATGGTCGTTATTGTTACAATTAGGAAACTAAAATGTGTTAGCCATAATCATGCTAATGTTACTTGAACTATTCAAATTACCGTGATTAGAACTTATAAAAAAAAAAAAAACAAAAAAAAAACAAACCAAAAACAAGTGAATAATATGAAATGGCGGCTACCCATATAAAGAAAAAAAAAGCTGAATTGGAAGATTTCACCTGTTTGTTTTCTCTTCAATATTTTCAATTTAATTGCAATCCAGTTGATAGGCCTTATGTCAGAAACATTAATTTTTTAATATGATAATAGGCCTATATTACGAATTGGTGAAAATAAAAAATTATAGGATAATATACTATGTTAATGTGAAAATGAAAAAAACAAACAAAAACCACGAACTTGATGAAAGGATCTTGAATATATATGGAATAAACGTGGGTTTCCCACATAAAGGAGAGAAGAAAAAAAATCGTTTGAGTAATTTTGAAAATTATCTCTGTCATGAGAAAGATAATAACAATATCAAGAGAGTTTGTCTCTATTAATATCATGATATGATATATCTATTATACATCAAAATATAAAATAAAAATGATATACGTAACAAAACATGACTTTAAAAACCGTCTGTGAAAAGTAATATGATTATTATGATGATTTATTTTTTCTGATTCATCGAGGCTATATTTTTTTCGTCCTCGACGTGTTTTAGCTCCCCTCAAGTTCTAGTTAAGAGTTATCTGCAACTATTTTTAGTTCGTCATTTTTAAAGCGAATTGCTTGTATATTTTCTTATATTAATCTCCCCAATTATTAAAGAATACAATATATATTCCAAAAACCAAACCTTTAATAATAATAATAATAATAATAATAATAATAATAATAATAATCATTCATTAGGAGCCCTTCCAAAAGAGACCAGAGCGCCGTACACATTAAAACAAGTTATCTATACACATGTAAAACGGTAAAAGGCAATATCGAAAATAATGTACCAGAAATGACAACAAATATTAATTTTCGGAAACAAATGGGTTTTTAAAGCTTTTTAAAGTCAACCAAGTTTTCGTATTCACGGATGTTAACTGGGAGGTTATTTTATAACCTGGGTACAATGACCATAGTTACAGTTTAACTTTACAGCCAAAAACACATATAGACCTAAAAATGCATAATTAATAATAAAATGATAAAGACAATCAACGTAATTATTTAATACAGATTACTTTGTGTCGTCTAAGGCGCTAAGCCTTCATTAGGCCTAAACAGGCACAGTACATGAACATTGCTAACAACAGGTAAACGGTATGACGCCTTATGTTTCCGCTGCTGACGTAGGATTGACAGAAACTTGTCTTCTGCTGCTGCTGCTAATGACAAGATTATAATTATTAGGCACTATCTAATCTAAGTATGATGTGCGATGGTTGCTATAGTAATTCTTTAATATGATATCTTTAAAGCAATCTTTTGAGATTTTACTCCTCAGACTTGTTTATAGGCCTACTTAAGTTATATGACCTACTTCTCAAGTATGTCATTATGTTTTTCGATTAAATTTGTATGTTTGTATTGCGAATCATATTATGTCATAAGCGTATCAACTGGCATATATTTCACATTAATATCGCCGTAAAGTTATGTTGATAGTGCTGTCACTATGTATGTGTAAATAGAATTGTCGAAAAGAAATCCCCTTGTGGTACTTAATGCTAGATTGTATAGATTCTCTGAAATATTGGCAAAATCTGACGCGAAGCTTAACGTTCATAATCAGTGGGTCTAACTACAGTATAATTCGTCACTTTCTAATATCATTTAGGATCTTTAATGTCAAAAGCGCTACTTATCGTTCGTCGAGAAGTATAATAATAGTTAATTGATAAATGCTTGCGGTAAAGCACGTAGATACTTCTGAAAAGGACTGTTGTGTTGAGGATGTTTAGACGTTTCGATTGAGTTACTCCAATAACATTATTTTTCTGATAACGATTGAAATACTATAATTCAAATCAAACGTCGAGACATTGTCATAAAATACAACAGTTCTTTTCAGAACTACTATCTACGTGGTGTACAGGCCTGCAACAAGCATATATCAGTTGCTAATCCATCATACAAACTTCAAACGGTATTTTAATTATAGTCCTTAAACTTCTATACTACACTTTGGACGTACGTGAAGTTCATCTTTATGTCTTTTTTCTGTCAATTCTTTGATATTGAAAGTTGTTTTGTTCTATGTTTATCTGACCACAGTTATTAATACTGTATTTTAAATCGGTGTCAAACTTAACTGACCACTATCCGCGCACACATTTTTGTTTCTATTTTATGATTTGTATAATTATGGATTGTTATTTAAATATTATTTTGTGTGTGGAAAACCCTAATAAAGAAAGAAAAGAAAAGGAATTCTATAGTGTGAAAAAGTTGACCCAATCGGGATTCGAACCTGGAACTTCCTGCTGTATATGCGGTCGCCTTAATCAACTGGGTAACTGGGACTTCGGGTAACTGGGAGTGGATTTTGATTTCGCAGCGATGTGATGCTATCATAAACATATATTTAGGCATGTTTTTGTCAAATAAATTATAATCTGGACACGGAAAAAATCTTCCGTATTGACTATTTCTTGAATTGAAAATATACATTAATATATGTGCAAGAACATAGCAAAGTGCATACCTGGAATGTATAGTTTAACTGATGTGTTAAGGTAAATATTGGATGTGGATGAAGTTACTGTTCGGTGGTTATTTAGGTCTTGCGTTAATTACGCAAGTAATAACGGCAGATCCCACCGGATTAACACCTTTCATACCTACTTGGAAACTAATGAATACTTATTTTTGAAGCTGAGCTTTGCATGATCAATCAAATCATCCACTCAGATATAAAAGAGCACCATATCTCAACCCCCTAAACGGGCGGTAGCAGCCATTGTGTGCGCAGAGCCATAGACACCTTTAGATCTTTGGTTCAATTCTATCTATTGCTCTTCTTCCAGACTGAGGGCTAACTTCACATTTTTGGCCCGAGACGAATGTGGACTACTCATTCTTACAATTTACTTCTTTATTAAGGGTCCCGTCGTGTCATGCGCAGGCTATATGCGCGCCGTCTAGTCCAAAATGACAGGGGCTGTGAGATGGATCATACAGAGGGGTAACCCCCTACTCGTCTCGAAAGATGTACTGGATTCTTTATAGTCCACACGAGCCAACTGTGTACACTGGGCCTACGGTTTATTTATTCATTTCACTTTATTTCATATTCATATACATATTAAAAACAAGTTACAGATCGTGGCCAAAGGCCAAATTGGCAGCAACTTTTACTGCTGCTGCTGCTTCTGCTGCTGCTGCTGCTACTACTGCTGCTGCTGCTACTACTATTGCTGCTGCTGCTGCTACTGCTACTGCTGCTGCTACTGTTACTGCTACTACTACTACTGCTGCTGCTGCTACTGCTACTGCTGCTGCTACTGCTGCTGCTACTACTACTGCTGCTGCTGCTGCTACTACTTCTACTACTACCCTATTGCATGATATCAACATTACCATTATCAATATGCTTATTGAGCCTATCAACATTCATATAACTATTTAATTTCCGTCTTAATCAATTTTGTACTATAGATTTTGTACATTTGCCATTGAAGAAAAATGCAAAAAAAAAAAGGAAGAAAAAAAAGCCATATCAACAATCTGATGGTTCTGTCCAAACTTGTTGTTACTGTTTATTGATTATTGATCATGACTCCACAAATTAGTAATACTAAGATAGACACGACACTAAATTCAGTCGTCAACATGACGTGACGTATCACTAGAATTAGTCACCTACATCTAAGATTTGACTTTGACATCTAAGTTTATAATTTATACAAGTTTGAGATTTATTCAAACAGTCGTACCATAATGCTTGGTTGCTAATAATTCAGTTAATTTCTATTCGTTCCTAATGCAGATCAATTCATGTCGTGAACACATGCAGCGCAGACGTGACGTACCCGAGCTGTTACTACCTACTTTATACCCGTTTTTTAGTTTTTATGCATGTAATGCAATAGGAACTATTGTATTCACATTTTTGCGTGTGTGTATGTATGTGTTCTGTCTCTTATACACATCTAGATGTGTATAAGAGACAGGGATCATACAGAGGGGTAACCCCCTACTCGTCTCGAAAGATGTACTGGATTCTTTATAGTCCACATGAGCCAACTGTGTACACTGGGCCTACGGTTTATTTATTCATTTCACTTTATTTCATATTCATATACATATTAAAAACAAGTTACAGATCGTGGCCAAAGGCCAAATTGGCAGCAACTTTTACTGCTGCTGCTGCTTCTGCTGCTGCTGCTGCTACTACTGCTGCTGCTGCTACTACTATTGCTGCTGCTGCTGCTACTGCTACTGCTGCTGCTACTGTTACTGCTACTACTACTACTGCTGCTGCTGCTACTGCTACTGCTGCTGCTACTGCTGCTGCTACTACTACTGCTGCTGCTGCTGCTACTACTTCTACTACTACCCTATTGCATGATATCAACATTACCATTATCAATATGCTTATTGAGCCTATCAACATTCATATAACTATTTAATTTCCGTCTTAATCAATTTTGTACTATAGATTTTGTACATTTGCCATTGAAGAAAAATGCAAAAAAAAAGGAAGAAAAGAAAAGCCATATCAACAATCTGATGGTTCTGTCCAAACTTGTTGTTACTGTTTATTGATTATTGATCATGACTCCACAAATTAGTAATACTAAGATGGACACGACACTAAATTCAGTCGTCAACATGACGTGACGTATCACTAGAATTAGTCACCTACATCTAAGATTTGACTTTGACATCTAAGTTTATAATTTATACAAGTTTGAGATTTATTCAAACAGTCGTACCATAATGCTTGGTTGCTAATAATTCAGTTAATTTTTATTCGTTCCTAATGCAGATCAATTCATGTCGTGAACACATGCAGCGCAGACGTGACGTACCCGAGCTGTTACTACCTACTTTATACCCGTTTTTTAGTTTTTATGCATGTAATGCAATAGGAACTATTGTATTCACATTTTTGCGTGTGTGTATGTATGTGTGTGTGTGTGTGTGTAGACACCTTCAGGAAAAGTCTTCCGACATTAGCTAGGTTCATATTTTGTTTTACCATCATGTTTTACTGACAGTGACTTGCCTAATGGTACCCTTGGGATTAGTTTACTAACTAGCCATCCATCACTTTTTGCCGTTGTGGAAAATATCAAGGTGTCATTAAACATACTAGTACAAACAGTACTAACATTACAAAGTATTGTGTTTATTTATACTGCATTTAGTAAATAATAACTGTGAAATAAAACCAAATATTGTTATATTACTGTAATTTTATTTTTGCCTTATATATTTTTTTTACACAGACATTTGAACCAAACTGTTTACTTCATAAGTTATGTTTTGTTGATCACTATTAAAGGGTCTGAGTGATTTAAGGAAACAATTTGTATTAAAACTGTGTACA
>NW_022709610.1:368362-372297 GCF_011630105.1 Anneissia japonica | reverse complement strand
GATGGAGGGGGGGGGGGAAAGCAGCGCCTCCCTGAGGCGTCCTTGCGAAAGTTGAAGACAATCCATAGTGATAAAAGTATCACAGTTGATGTATTAATTAGGCCTATAAGCCAACATTTTCGCTACCACAGCATATAACACAGCAAACGGCCTAAATGTGTTTTCAAATTGAAATATTTCATGTATTAAATTCAGTCATATAACTTCACTATTATTCTGCATAGAAACGTTGACGCCTGCTAAGGTGGTTTAATGATTGTTGTCTAGTAGGCCATGCCAGTACCCCTACCCCCGATATCGTTTCAAACTACTGTAAAATGAAAACACTGTATACATACATATTCCTACGAAATATAAAAAAAACTAACTTAATTTGCCTATCAAATAACATAAACAATGTGGTCAAAATCACTATTTTGGACCATAAAAACTCACTCCTCCTGAATTGTTCATGTTAAACCACCACACAAATTTGACCCAACCTTATATTTTCTGATAAAGTCATCATGCATAGGAACGTTGACGCCTGCAAGGTTTATGTTATATCTATGCACAAGCCTGTCAGATAGAAAATTACTCTAGCCTTTCAAAATATATTTCATCCCTTCTATCGAATGTATAGTCAAATCTGATCACTACCATAACGGCAGATTCATCCCGATGTACAACACGTTAATGAGTTGAAAATATCGAATTTGCATGCAGTGTTTAGTGTAGTGTGGTTGTTATTGCTTTTCTGTGAACTTGCGAAAAGTATCGGTAATGCAGGAGTTAAATATTTAAGAATTGACTTCTAGAAACAAATATTGAAAAGTAATATTAAAAACTGTAATTTAAACCAAAACAGTAAAACTCCGAAAGCAAGTTTTATCTGTAACGTATGCCTTTTGTTGATTTCGTCAAAAAAGTGGGTACGTACGATAGTAGCGTCAGGAAACTCAAAAGGAATTATATTTTTCGCTACCCGAAGTATTGTACAGTTTACTCATAGCACGTTCCCAAATACTTGTGAATAATCTCGCAAGGTGGGAATCGAACTTTGATATTGAGATAAACCTTCTTTTCGTTAGAAAGTTGTTTCTGAATGTCAGAACTGTGCATACGATCGGGAGTCTCGGATTCGAAGGAGAGTGCCTTTAACACACTATATGTACTCTGTATTTTTTTGACGATTTTTGTACTTCATTTTGTACGTTGCTGCTGAAAATGTACCGGTATGTCATACATTTAGTAGGGCCTAGGTCTATAGGCCTAACCGATAACTGCTCAGGTACAGAACCACTGGAGATCGATTTGGTGACTTCTGTCTGGAATATTAAGTGTGCCAGGAAGAGTATATCACGTACATTGGGGAGAAGGTAAAATGGAAGGTCTTGTTGTTTACCTGAGAGGGAAGGGGATAGCTGGCCAAATAAGGTGAATTTTAATTAATTAATTAATTAACTTTTTAAATAGTATTGGACACCAGGTTTGTACATTGAGCTTTTTATGGTTGTCCATTTCATCTTTTTGACTATATTATGTATTTTATTGCTATTTTAACATTTCTTTGATGAATATATTGAATTGAATTGCTTGCGAGTCGTTGTTTGTTTAGCAAATTTCGAAATTACGCCGCTGCTCCCCCTAAATACGTCACTGCAAGTCTCCTCGGTGCCTTCCCCACACTCACCCCTGGCGCCACCCATGCCTTTCATGATTTATCCAAATCTTGTGTAACCATAGGACGTGAACACAAAATAGACGCTACTGTTTATTGCATTTTTAATGAACCATGCATGTCGGTTTTTATCTGGACGGAACGGCTTCAATGTAGTCTTTAAAAACACTTCACCCACCCCACGCTGTCAATGTTTTTTCCCAACACATTGATATGAAGTCGTTTTTTGAATAAATCCTTCCCACAGAGATGGACTCAAAATAATTACTCAACTGACCACTCAACTGACCGCCCAGCACCCCGTGGACCTAGTCCTATATAGGCCTATATCAATTAAAAATAACATCTTTTCTTTGAAACTGATTCGTGTGAATAAGTATCTATATAAAGCATATGTGTATTAACAGTCAACATCTCTACAAATCCAATAAAAGGATAATAAGCTAGGCTTTATGCAGTATTACTTTCGTCTATTTGGATTTTATTAATTGAAATGTCTTCGACTATTATTAGCCAAAAAATGAAACGGATTGAGGAAACATTTCTGTGCGCATTACGCCTTCTCAACGTGAAGATAAATTATATTAAGCTAAGCCATGCATGTCGTTTCATAAGGCTACAGCCTTCGTATGATACCTAGTACAGTAGTATTCACACCGTCGTATGATGTATTAGGCTATACGAGCGTGAATCGAACAGGGATGACTATTGAACTCGTATCAATCACTCATTTACACTACCGAAGACAAACTCATAGTCAGACAAACTCATATTCCTAACTTTATGATTTGTATGTTTTAACAATATTATGCCTGGGCCTATTATTAGTAGGCCCAACTAGCTTGGTTACCCTTAAATTGGCTAATCACACCACTTGAGATGACATGAATAATTTCAGTGCCGTACTGATTTTTTCTTGTATCTAAAATCTAAATTCTCAATTATCCCCATCCTGTGAATGACTATATTGCATGCAATTTTACCTTTTTTCAGTTAATACACGTTTTAACTGACAGTTATAGCTGGAAACTGACATGCGCTCGTACCAGGGAGCGGTCATATTTATGACCACTCCCTGGTAATACAATCACGTGAGAGAGTTACATTATACATTGTATAAATCATTAGGCCTATATCCGGACGGAAGTGGCGTTAAAACGAGAGTAAATAACCACCCCATTAAAGATTTGAACCTGCTCTTAAATGGACTGCAAGGTAACTTTCCAAGTGTCATGACAACATAATACGCGTTACCATGACACTAGTGGTTTGGGATAACACTAAAGATGGTAATTATGACGTCTCATTAGCTATACATAGTGTGAGAATCAGTGGGACGCATTAACACAATATCAGGACGAGAGTAAAATATACTGTTTGATATCACAGCTAAGTCTGTTGCTAAGGCAATAATAATGACTAATAAATTCCGATGTAATTTGTATGATGTGGAAATGTCAAACGTTGAACCTAGATTGAACCGTTGAACCAATGATCGAAATTACTTGGAATTCTTTCTAAACTTCTAAAATAAAATCTTATATTATTATTATTATTATTATTATTATTATTATTATTATTATTATTATTATTATTATTATTATTATTATTATTCTCAAATCTAAATTAGCCAATCAAAACGAAATAGAAAAGCATTTGTAAAACATGCACGGATTTACTACCCTCGCCTCCGAAGGAGGAGGTGGGGTATTGCAGTAGCGCGCGTCTGTCGTTCTGTGGGTGTTTGTGTGTGTGTGTGTGTGTGCTGTCTGTGTGTCGGGCTGTCTGTGTGTTTGTCGGGCGGGCTACGCGTCTGTGTGTGGTGTGCTTGTCCTTCCGACCACATAACTTAAACTACTGGACCCATTCACTTCATAGTTCTACACATTGACAATATTGCATGTGTCTCGGTCCAATTGATGGGCCTGCCACATGAGGCCTATGATGATATGACTCGCGAATAGGGTGGAGAACAAGATGCATATTTTATGTGTTTTGAACATTTCTAGCCGTATATGTCACAATCTGCTGTCCCAATTTTATACCGAAAAAAAAATTGTGAACAATAACAAAATATGAAAAAAATAGTATTCTGTGATGCACAACTAATAAAAATAATAATAATAATAATAATAATAATAATAATAAAAACAAGAGAGAGATTCGAACCCCATACATACGATTAACTTTGCACATAATACGTGCGCCTTTACCGCTTGGCTACACTTCAGCTGATAACTATATATTACCCTCCTATAATACAACAACAGCAGAT
>NW_022709610.1:365057-368216 GCF_011630105.1 Anneissia japonica | reverse complement strand
ATATGGGCGACGTATCCATCCATCGCTGGTAAACAATCAGTCACATGTTTAGAGTCTATCCATATAATGGAGGAGACGTGTGATTGCCAGTCCTTATAATATGTTACCGTATATTATTTACATTAAAGAAGAGTGACTTAAAAGGATGAGTTTACGGTCTGACTTAGTGGTAGCTTTACTGGTGTCTACGTCTCATCTCTCTGAGTCTCGAACGTGTGACATCCTCCATGATCACCGTCATTTTTAGATAAACAAATGCCTATAATCTACCCATTATTATATATTTTATATCAGGCTTTTACTTATGGTGTTTACAATAATGCATTATTTTATATCATAGGTCTTTACTTTACTTACTAGTAACAATAAATCCCCTTTGATCTCACGGTATCGAACATATTAAATACTGAATCTAGTGTACAAAAATATCAGTATAGCTGAGAGAGGAGTCGAATGTTTGGTGTTTTTACGTGCTTGATTGGTAATCACAAGAGCATTGGCCTTTATGTTGCGGTTACTGTGTCGCAAAAAAGTAAAACTTTCACTGAAAACATCAATTGCTTATCAATTTGTAGCTCAATGAGATGCAATTATGAATATGAAGTTCTTATATTTCAAATTATAATAGCTTTCGAATGCCGTCTCGAGCCGTCATTCGCATTTCAGACGAGATTTTCCCACTGTGATGTTTCCACTTTCAGCTTGTGCAATGTGTTCAGTTATAGAAGATATTAATATAGAATCGGAAAGTATCCCAAATGGGCTACTAAACTACTTCAAATAAATTCCCAAACATGCTTGGGCCTTTCACAACTTGCTTTTTGTAAGTATATTTAGTATGGTGTATAGTGCGTGTTTCTTTTCTGATATATGTACATGCATCTCTTTAAATCTGTTATCAGAAGCAGCAATTGTTGTCATTTCAATTAACAACATTGACATAGGCCGCATGCTCTGTGCTATAAATATATTTAAGTGACTTAATTCTGTTTTTTTTTCTTTTACTATTCTCTGTATAGAAGAAGAAGCAATCACATTTTATGCCATCATTATCACTGTCATTATAGTCATTAACATCATTATCATTATCATTATCACCATAGTCATCATTACCGTCATTATCCATTCATTCTTTCATTCATTCATTCCAACTTTATTTAAACTCGAGTTATAATAAATTTACAGTATATATATAATTATAAATACAATATATAAATACAGTAAAACATTTAACAACAGACTTGTTCGATCAATTAAAAGATCGTTTTTCAACAAGTTCAAAAGTGGGAAGCAGTCAAAGGATAAAATATCAAAATACAAATAAACAGTAGTATGAAATTATTATTATCACCTTCATCATCATCATATTTTTCTTCATTGTCATGATCTTTATTATTATAATTATTATCTTCATCATAATCATTATCACCATCATCGTCGAGAGTTTGAAACACAAGCTGACCATTCGCGGCTGCCAAGATTAGACACCCCGATGGGCTGTGAAGTAGTTTGCGCTGTTCCACCCTAGGTGCGATTATTTCATGGCTTATGACCATATATTAAAGCATGTATATATTGTGGCCGCATAGGTAACCTAAAACTAGATATACAAAAAATAAATAAATAAAAGAAAATAAAGAAAATCAAATCAAGATTTTATATGCCTATGTACTGGGACAATCCTTGCTTACTATCAATAGGGTCTACGCAGAGTATAGGACTGATTAGGCCTATACCCTGTCACATTGCGGGGAGTTTTTTCTAATCTTTAATTAAAAATCTAGCAAACTGTTAAATCTTTCAAAACACCTGGCGGCAGAATTGAATGATGTTTTCCTCTATCATTCATGAAATTGATACTGTACATTTAACCCTACGTCACGAGCATGGTTGAGGGCGCAACATATATTTCTAATTATTTAAACTGTGTTACTAAGCAAGAGATATTTTAAGTAAGCTCCAGAGGTATATTTTGGTGTTTTACACATTTTGACGATTAATTGATTTATTGGTTAAAATATCACATTATGCCATTAAGAAATCGTAGCGTGTAGCTGGGTTTAGTACCGTAGCAGATTCAGGAGTTGACGCCTAATAAACAATTAGAGACGGATTAATTGATTGGTAGTTTGTACTGCTTCCAGTTTACATACAACGAGTAGCCACATCGTTCACCACCATTATAACCACTTACGAAACATTTCATCCTGTTAAAAATTGCTATTGACATGCTTCCTAAGAAACTAAAACAGGCAGGTCATAAATCGCGTAATGTGGCACGTGAATTAATTCTATGTGATTCAACAATAATAAATTAAGTATAAATTGGCATAGGCTTTACTTATTTGGAACATTCCGAAATTTGTCAAACAAAACATAGCTTTCAAAACGAAGGTGTTACCAAATGTATGAGCTAAAACTCACTTATAATGTATTTTATTTTGACTATTGTGTCTTCATTTGGTCCAACCATGAAGGAAATCTGTTTCTTTCCTCCAAGGTCCGACACAGGGAATCAAATGTATTTGAGAGCGAAAAACTGATGAACGGGACAGGCCTAGATGGTAAAGAGTAAAATAGCTTGGTGATTAAGATGTTTGCATTCCAATCCTAGGTTCCTGCGCTCAATATCTGTGACAGCAGTATATATTTTTTCTCACGACATAAAATAAATCTTCACTCACTTAACTTTATTATAAAGCAGTATAAAGAGATAAATCTAAGGCACATTATTCATTTTTAACATTTACTTATTTATTTCTGTCTTTAATGTCATAGTACTTACTGACGCAGTTACCAGTACATATATACAAAAGTCTCCTCACTGCAACAGCGACTCTCGATATGATAAAATTATACAGTGAAATTACCCTTTAATGGCCTCTCATATACTCTTTTCTAAAATTGAACTGAACATTAATACTGAAGATTATAGCACTGCACATTATAACCTGAAGCCAAGCCATTAACTCATTAATTAGAACGTTTATTACATTTCCAATTACTTTAATTGCTAAGATCAACTTAGAGGAAAATTTTGAGTTTTCGAGGATTAAAATTAAGAAGTAGGCCTTCAACATAGAAATCTATGAGTGGATCGCTAAGCTATGATAATTTTAATTATATGATTATGAATATTATGGCTGTCTCTTATACACA
>NW_022709610.1:360453-364448 GCF_011630105.1 Anneissia japonica | reverse complement strand
AAAGTGAAATAAAATGTAAAAACAATGAGAAAACGATGTACAATCATTGAATGTTGACTAGCGGAACACAAATTTATTAGAATATAACAAAATCAAACGGATATTTTGATAGCTCCTGCCATCTTTATGAACGTTAATGTAAGAAAACGTGGGAACTCTTACACATACACAAAGAATACAAATTTTTAAGATTTAAATGCCGAGATAGAATTAGATGATCTTACTGAAAAAGGTAGATTGTTCCAGAGACAAGCAGCAGCGGATGTAAAGGTGCTCAAGCCTAAGTTTTAGCATTATATGATGGAACGGAGAGGAGGTTTAGGGAGGAGGAGCGGAGGTGACGAGACGAACGGTAACAAGGAAGAAGTTCAGCAATGTATGGAGGGATGCTTAAATGAATTGCTTTAAAAGTTAATAAAAGTATTTTAAACATAATGCGTTTGTCGACAGAAAGCCAATGGAGAGTACGAATTACTGGGGTAATGTGACAGTACCTTGGAGTCAGACACAGACACGGGCAACATTATTTTGAATTAATTGAATTGCTTGATTGCTTGATTGAATATGTGGGAAGGTTGAGGTATATAAGGTATATATATATAAATATATATATAGATTATATATATATAGATTATATATATAATATATATAAACGAAGTGAAGATAATACCAATATAACGTAATAGAAGCATCCCATGTATGCTTAATTATGTATTACCTCCCTTTTCCGTTTTTTCCCAATTAATTTTATTTGTTAATTCGACCAATTTCATTTGTTAATTTGACCAATAAAGCTTAAACTAAACACAGAATGAATGGCAGAACAAAAAAATGGTCCCCCACGTGTCTATATATATCCCACTTACTAGGCCTATAGGGCATTTTTTGTACTTGAGCTAAAATAATCGACAGTAAAAAAACAGTAGTCGAAAGCTGAGCCCAACCAGCGACCAAACATAGCCTAACAAGTGACTAAACTTGACACTAATCAAATAAAAAATGGAGAAATTGGATAGCGCGAGTCGTGTACATTTAAATAAATACGCTATAATTTTGTCGCACCTAATATGCGTCAAACCTGCAGCAATGATTGGATTCGACATGAAGTGGCATCTGTGGCGTGTTTTCTTGGCATAATTTAGGTCTTACTTGAATCAAGATACATTTATAATTATATTCTTTTGATATAGATCATTTACGAGATTTAAATAAACGACTATTCGAATACAGCTCTAGACAGTCGCTGTATTCTACAACAGTCATGTGCACATCACTCACAACTCAGTCTGAGTATATGTATCTAAAATGTTAACTTTAAAAGATAATCAATTACGTGCTTTGTTTCTTTGCTGTTTACATCTGTATATTTTTGGTTTTATACTTTAACCTGTAATAAATAAATTGACAATAAAATAATGGTTTATCTACGTACGTGCTGGTAATGTGTACACGCAACTAGATACCTGCAAACCAACAAGTGATACATACGCACATAGCAGGCAATACGTGATTGGTACGTGATTGGTTTTTAATTACAAACGTCCACGATAACAGATTATGTCTTTGAAGATATATTTACACTCTCCACGTACACGATCGGGTTCAATACAGGGGAGGATCTTTGTCTACAATCGGTTGAGAGAACCCTTCACCCATTCATCCTTTCGTTATGCTCTTTGTCCCAGGTTCTGGTGTCTGCATGCAAATAACTCGGAAACGGTTAATGAGATTTTTGAATATTAAAAAACTGATGGGGGAAGGGCAGTCAGCTGTACAACATTTTTTCCCTGAGCTTGGCTTTAAGTGCTTATGAAGAAGGTGTATCATATTAATCTTTGTTTCGAATACAGGTACTAACTTATAACATGTCAAGATAAAGGCCTGCTGAGTATGTTTGTATTATATTTTGTTTTTCCTCATTGTTCTTGGGATCATGTCCTAAAGTAGGTTGAACCGAGTGACTTATCTAATTAGTGGAGGGATATAATGGTTCGTATCCCCACGGGTTGGCGCTGAAACCCTAGCCTACAGCGATTGTACTAGTTATAATTTCCGTATTTGCTACAATCTACACTGTAAATGAATTGTCGATCCTACCGGGACTCAACTTACGTACACTATTCATTTGAAATCTGATATAATAACGAAGCACTTATGCTTATTGACTCCTGTTGATATCACAACACTTACTTTATTGAATGTATGTTTTATTCGAAGACAACACATTTTCATGCGGCAGGTAGGCCTAACTATCAAATTGCTTTGTCACTTCAGGAAAGCATTTCACATTTAATAAGGCTATACTGCTATCGATTACCTTAGGCGGACTATTTTTTAAAAATTATACTTTATGAAAAAGGTAGCTCTTACAGCTAGCTGGCTCCTAAGGACCCTCTCAAAAAATAATAAATAAAAATTAGTAAAAGAAATACATGGTAGAAATACAATATATGATGAAAATATAATATTGCCTTTAACTAACCACATTGTACGCCATAACAGAGAATAAAATGTAAAGTTTCCTCAGACGATAATATTGCTTTGAAGACAGCTGTGGTGTTAATGGCTTTGGACCACCTCTTATCAATGGCTCTCTAAATTCACATCATTATAATATAGGGCTGCATTTACTGTGATTTTTAAATTCGTCTTAAGTGTATTACATTGCCCATTAAGGCTAATGTACAACCTAATATGACTAATTGTAGAAATCCTGATTCTCTTTTATTTAGACACCAATATGCCCGTACTCTTGCGTTTAGAAATTACCCTGTTAACTTGTTCCCCCGTGTTTGGTCCTCCCTTTCTAACGATGTTCAAACGATGTTCAAAATTCAGCTGTCCTTGTTCCACTTCCTTGTTTTCTTTAAAAGTTCATAATTTTCTTATAAATAGAGACAGATACTAGTTTGTGCTCAATTTTTTTCAATAATTATGTTTGCTTTTTTTCCTCTTAATGAGTGTAAATTCTTCTTAATGAGTGTAAATGTCTTCTGTATATAAACTCATTCAATTCATTTTAAAATGTTAATTCAGTGTTGCAATTTTAAAGAAATTTCAATATGCAGTGTAATTATAAATTAATAAATTAATTTTAATATATTTTTTTAATTTTAATCATAATTTTCTTATAAATAGAGACAGATACTAGTTTGTGCTCAATTTTTTTCAATAATTATGTTTGCTTTTTTTTTCTTAATGAGTGTAAATTTTAATGTCTTCTGTATATAAACTCAATCAATTCATTTTAAAATGTTAATTCAGTGTTGCAATTTTAAAGAAATTTCAATATGCAGTGTAATTATAAATTAATAAATTAATTTTAATATATTTTTGTAATCTTAAAGAAATGTAAATATGCAATAGAAATTAATAGTACTATATAGGGATATTTATATTTTATATAACATTTTCTATAGTGTGCAATGTACATGTTAATTTATTTTTTCACAATTATTAAATCAATAATTAATTGTATAAGTCTATTTGTTTAATTAAATTTATTTATTTATTTATTTATATATTTTTTCTTTTTGTTTTTTTGTTTTGCCATCGTTTGTAATATTTATTAATTATGTATACAAACTGTAATAATTCAATCAATTCATTCATTAAATTATCTTAATATATTTTGCCATCTTGCTAAAATGTTGTTAGTATATATTAACAATTAATTCTTTAAATAGGGCTTTTTATATATTTTTTTATAACCTTTTTATTGTGTGCAATATTCATGTTAATCTTTTCTCATGTTTATGGGCAGCTGACTCTTTTGATTTACCGTAATTTATTTGCTTTAGATGTCCCTATAGGCCAACTCAGACAGCGTCGGCCGACGCAGCCCGACCCGATTTATCGTCGGGACAGTCTTAAGCCGTCGTGAGAAATATTAAACATGTTTAATATTCCACGACGCGACTGCCCCCGACGCACACCATCGCGTCTAAACATGTTTAATATTTCTCACGACGGCTTAAGACTGTCCCCGACGATAA
>NW_022709610.1:346086-360349 GCF_011630105.1 Anneissia japonica | reverse complement strand
TTTGATTGTGGGATGAGCCGAATTAATGTTCAATAGGAACGTATCCAAACTATCTTCACCATGGGTCCAGATCATATATATATTAGTCACATTATTCTAAACCACTTTTTAAAAATTTACATGTTGGTTAACATGTCGCTTTATGATATTAATAGGCTATATATTATTTGGTAAACATACGCCTTTGTATCAGCGACACACGTTGAAGCTCTACTTGGATGTCCCTCAAAATTATATTTTTGTCTTTACTCAAATTAGTTTATGATGGCCAGTGGTTTAGAAATGCAATGAATAATTATTATCGGATCTATCGTTTTACATTAGTGGAACTATTGAATAAGTAAATTTCCATAGGAAGCAAATATATAAGCTAATTTTGGGCTATAAGTACATCTCATATAGTTAGCATCGTACATTTTAAAATAAAACATCATTGAACTGCGTAGATATAGTGCATTTAATGAGACCTAATGCACCTTCTATTACCACGCTTGTACCTTAATTACCTTTACATGTCAAGTTTAAGTATAATGTTAAATGTATGTGATAAGTACAAGACATTAAAGATTTAAAGATAGTAAGTTTCTATTAATCACGTATTTGTCTTGCACCGTGCTTGATAGATTTATGTTATCGAGGATTTGTCAGCTTTACTCTTTACAGACCTAATCCGTAGTAAACGGTACCTCATCCAAGACTTCAATTCCCAAGGGATGGTTAATGTCTCAAGATAGTGTGAATATTACATTAGTTATAAAGCGCTCACAGAATGGTAGGATGTTTGAGTGAAGCTAGCTGTAGCTTGGTGGGAAATTTTTATTTCAAGTCAAGGGGTCCTGGTTCAAATCTTGTCGAAGTTACAGGATTTGATTTTACTACAGGTACCAATTTAACTTCCTAAGCCTGATAATGAAGTAAGAACAGTATCTCTTGTATGTCTTTCTTGTGTACTCCACGCTACAATTTGGCCTTCTTACTATTTTAACTACTGGTAGGCCTACTCATTCATCATCATCATTGGCTTGACTTCGCCAACGAAGATTAATGAAGGTGACTGTTCACGTCTGCTGCATGCACGTTGGTGGCTGACAAGTCCAATTCGCGAAAAGCAGGCACGGCCACAGCGGTGACCGAAAAAGTGTTTACCATACATCACAAACTTGGATAAGCAATGATCCTCTATCCTGAAGACATGTCCAGCTCAACGAAGCTCTGTCTTCATCAGCATCTTCTCGATGCTAATGACCTCCATCTGATTGAGACGTGTTTGAGATGTTCAGGATTTGAATGTTAAGGATGAGGCAGCGTTAATGGAAGAACTCAAGGTGTTTATAGATGACCCATGATTAAGAGCCATGTAGAGAGTGGTCAATACAAGAGTCCTGTAATCATGACCCATGATTAAGAGCCATGTAGAGAGTGGTCAATACAAGAGTCCTGTAATCATGACCCATGATTAAGAGCCATGTAGAGAGGTCAATACAAGAGTCCTGTAATCATGACCCATGATTAAGAGCCATGTAGAGAGTGGTCAATACAAGAGTCCTGTACACATTGATCTTTGTGTATTTCAGATGCTTGTTTTTCCAGAATTTTGTTAACGGCTTTCTAAAGACGCTATTTGTCGTTTAAAGTCTGTTATCAATCTCCTTGTCGAGTTAGGCATCTGGAGAGATGGTGCTTTCTAGGTAGTTGAAGTGATGAACTGATTTCAGCTCTGTCTCTGCCTCGGATGTGTGGGCCTTCAAACGTCTTCGTCGTCAATGTCTGTGGCCCTTTGAAGCACCATGCTGAAGGAGGTGGGAAAGAGAGTTGGCGGGAGACACCGCACTGCTTTACACCGTTGTCTATTGGGAAAGACACTGAGAGGTCGTTTCTGTGTCGACGCTGGTCTTCATGTAGTCGAAATAACATGGTGAGATATTTTGAGGGAATCCTAGTCGCTCTACGATGTACTACAAACCTTTTTTAGCTTTCGGTGTCAAACTCTTTGGTACATGGTAAGGTCGACAAGACACAAGAACCTTTGTCCTGTTCAACGGCGGCGGAACTTTTTTGAAAGTGGGTGGGGGGATTTTATAAGGTCCAGTATGCAAGCGAAGCGAGCATCTAGGCTGGGCCCGATGGGGGCCCTTCCCTTGGAAGCTAGGGATATTTGACGAAGTTTGGTGAATTTTATTAGTTATTTTATAGGCATCAAGCTATATACTGTAATATGACTTCATAATTGTTTTAATTTCCAGTGGCGGATCCAGAAATTCGAAATAAAGGGCACCCGGGGGAGGGGGTGCTTTCACAGATAGAGGATCTATACTAAATTTTCTTGCCTCAGCTCCACCATGGTTGGGCTGAGGTAAGAAAATTTGTGATTTTGGCACCTAGATGACCGGAAATTGCACTCAGACTTAAAATTTGAATATAATTTTATTTATATCTCCATTTAAACAAATGTTTTGAACAATTTAGCCCCCCTCCCCCTCACATTGAATCCGCCATCATGACAGGTATCCTTCATATGGGTATTACCCGACGAAACCTTCACTTTTCCCCCGATGGATAAAAGTTACCCTTCTATAGTAGCCCGGAAATGATACTCTAACTGTGGCGGGTCCAGGAAGTCGAAATAGAGGGGACCCAGGGAGGGTCTTGCGCATATGAAATTTCAACTCACCTCAGCCCCACAAAAATTAGGAGGTCCGTATTGACTGGGCTCCCCCTTAAATCCGCCACTGTTCAATATAACACTTGACCTAACCTAAAATTTTGTTTCGCAAATGACTAATTCCTAATGTCAAGCGAAAGATCTTTTTATTCGAAAAAAACATTAACTGCAGCGTACTGTAAATCCATAATTAACCTTCAAAGAACTTTATTTTTAAAAAATGGCCTAATTAAGTACATTTTTCTTTAAATTAGATGGAGTTTAAATGTAGTTATATATGTAGTTTGAAGGTTACTGTTAGCCAATCTGTTACACTTATTGTACATCTTCATGGTTAACATAAATAGAACTAGCGTCGCTCCATTAATAGTGCCTACCTCCCCCTATATGCCTAAATACAGAATTCACAAAGGGAGGTGATTCCATAATTTTTTCTTCATGCTCGAGTGTGGGTTTAAAGGAAACTTTACAGACGCACGTATACAGACGTCAATCAACATTTCGTTGCTCAACTCAAAAAGGGAACTTGTAAAAGAAAATTTAAAAAAAAATCAATATTTTATAATAATAATAATAATAATAATAATAATAATAATAATAATAATAATAATAATAATAATAATAATAATAGGTCAATTTATAAGACGCAAGTCTGCATTGCATTGCAGCGTTCATAAAATGTTTGTCACTGGTGCTGGGAACAGTCACAAAAGTTGGAGGGGGGAGGCCCCCTGTAGAAAAAGTGCGTGGGACAATGCCCGCTGCCCACCCTTCCCCGCTTCCGCCGCGCGCCGTTGGTCATGTTCCCAACCTTTATTTTGGAGCTGTCGAAGAACAATCAGTATATCTGCTGTGGTGCTTCCGTTTGCTTTGAAGCCACACTAACCCTCTGAAAGGTGGTGTCCATTGATGGTGGGCTCAAATCTGCTCCAGAGTACTCTTGCCAGGAATTTCCTGCGATCGAGAGCGGAGTTATCCTCAATAATCAGACTTTCCCTCTTGGTATTGTATAGGGTGATGATGACTACATCACGGAGGTCCTATGGTAGTTAGCCATTTTCTCAGCAGCAGATATAGAACCCATGAGGTATGTTTTGGTCATTGATCTTTTGAGCCTATGTCTATAGAATCCAGCCATGTGTCTGCTTTGAGGATGTCATCATGTGAGTGCAGGTCTTTTCTCCTGGTTTTTAACTTCCATGTTTTGGCTGAGACCGTGGATATCTTTGAAATAGTGTGTAAAATAAGTACAAAATAAGAACATTTTGAGCCTTAAATAGGCAAAAAATAAGAACACTGATTCTGGGCAAAATTTTACTGGTTCCTATTTTAAAAAAATGTATTGCTAAATCGCTGAGAAATGCTTACTCCATATTTATTTAAAAGAATACAATTTGATGTAGTGCCTATGGCATATTAATTGCTTTGTTGGGAATCATGTGGACAATAAGCGTGTATTTTCAGTACAAAGAACATTAATTCCCCAGCAAAAGCCAATGGCAATTTTACAAATTTGCTTACTGCAAGAATAGATAATTATCAATATACTTTTTAAAATCTTGCGTTTAAACAGTTAATAATTAATTGTATGTCAACCTGATAACAAGTAGTTATATATTCGATTTAAAAAAATAAAGGTATTTCAAGTATCATTTGTGAGCCAGCTTTTATTCTCTCGATTTAAGGTACAAGAAAGGTGTGGCATTTATCTACGTAGATTAAAATCTGTCTGGGTGAGTGGCAATGACCTCTGTGGCAACAGGAGCTCCCAGTATGCCTAATTCAATTTATTCCTATTTCGAGAATAATTTTTACAAACAAGCTTAATCTAATTTAACCTCCTTATTCATGGTAACATTGTTAAATACCTAACAATAATTGACTCGATATCGGATGACCGGGATAAATTAACTCTTAAAAACCTCTCTTCTCTTCTTTCTTCTGAGTATACATTTTGATTAATTCTTAGTCCATAATTAGAATAAATCGAATTTGCAGTGATACGGTTTAACAGGTCATATTGACGACTTAAATCCCTCTCAAGTTTGAAAATTAGTCTCTGTTGAAAGTAGCTTGCGTCTGGTATATTCTTGGTTGAGCAGAGACAAAGGAGGAAGTTGTTTTTGACTGTTTAGTCGATTAATTCCAATCCAATCTTCAGATTCTAGCAAACTGACTCGGAAACAAGACCTCGAATCGATACCGGTAAGTAATCAGTTCATAAGATACACTAGTATCTTTTGTGGGCCTATACGTTTGCATGCATTTAGTAAGTTATTCACCATCATCATCATCTTGAATTTCCTTCAAAAAAGCCATTTCTAACTTGAAGTAGACCTACAGTTATTTCAATAAGCCAATCTACCATGTGATTAAATGTTGGTTTACAAGGGGTTACTCGTGTTAATTTCTTGTCAATTAACACACCAAAATAATATTGTTCTGATATTAGGTTAGACCTATCTACGTTTTTATCAACAAAGTTTTCTCTGTTCACATTTGGATAATTATAATAATAATAGTTGATGTATAGCGTATCAAGCAAAAAGCCCCATTGCGCTTTGTGATTGAGCTCTTTGAGTTTGACATTAAAAAAAAGTTGTTGTCCTATGAAACTAAAGCCTACTCCTTAAACTAAAGCATAATTGGCCGTTGGGTCCGAGGAGTTCATCCGCTAGGTAAGAATAGAATGGTTTATGTTAAACCATACACTAAATCAACTGCTGTTTGATGGCTACGGTTTATATTGAAAATTGCTATTTTATAATGGAGTTGATACTAGCCTACCATAAGCGTAATAGCGCTTGCCGTTCTTTTTAAAGTTTTGTTTTTCATTCATTCATTTATTCAATTGCAACTTATTATAGGCCCTACTAAACATTTGACGGGCACAGCATGTGACAAGGCCAAAAAAGGTTAAAAATGGCTCTGTGGAAAAGAGACCCAATTTTAAACCAAAACTTATATATTAATCTTAACCTACAGTACGTGTAAATCTATCGTCATTCACATAAAAATGATTTTTAATACTTGTCTTATTTTTTTATTGTTTAAATACTTAACAGTCTATTTCCCATAGACTTAAAATACCAGAACAATAATGTTACAAGATGAATATACATAGCCTTAGGCCTACAAAACTACAGTTCACATACTTTAAATCCAACCTCTTTAGATAATTACATAGGCCCCTAATAAAAAAAAAATATTAGACTATATAAAACTAAAGTAGAAGATTTTAAATATTTTAAATAAAATGTGTATTTAATCTAATTGGAAAGCCATTTAGATGGTAAGTATGTTTATACATGCGAAATTACAAAACGTTAATCTGTTTTTCAGGCATACCTTTTTATTGAAAGTTTTAATCCTATGTGATCACATTTGCAACCGTTGTTTAAAATATATGCATTGACTTTAGAGATTGAATCCATAACGTAAGGTACCTGAAAGTTTCGTCTGTTGTGTGGACGAGGCTAAATAACTAACTACCAATTATAAACCTAAACAAATTAGCATTGTGGGCTTAAAGGTCTAGTATTTTGAAACAACAGGTGGTAGATTGCTGGAGCACGCAAATAAAAGATGTTGGTTGAAGAGTCTGGAAAACTGAGCAGGCATAACTCTCTTTTTTGTTTAGAGAAATCTATTTGTGATTATGACTAATCAGAAAGTTGATTTATCAACATTTTTGTTTATGTCTTTAAATAAAACAGGCAAAAACTACTAAAAACTAAATATGGACAATGGACCTTTTTGAAGTATCAATACTAATAATTAGATCGATACGTCAATTATCAGGATTGACTTTTAATCAAAGTTGTGTAGTATAACATGCTCTTAGGTCATGCTTTCTCTCAAAGAGTTACTTATAATGGGTTGATGATCGGGAGATGAGAGATACTGTAGTTAATTTACTATTAAATATTATAACCTATAGAACTTATAAACAAAATAGCCTGCAGTGTTAGCAAATACAGCATAAAGAATATTGCACAATAATGCATACGACATAGATATGTCATGTTATGCAATAGTATAGAATACTTGTATGTTGCGAAGGAGTTGTACAAAGACAACAGACTATGTGCAAAGTTAGCCAATAGTTTTTCGCACCAGATAGACTAGATGCACACGAAATTTTATATGTAGCGTTAGCAAAGATGATGACTAGTAGTGAAAAAAGCTGCAAACAGTAATTTTCATTAGTAATGAGATACTATTGTATTGCATGATACGAACGAGATAGTTTTAGAGTTTGCCAAAGATGATTACAGTGTACAATGTTGCAAATGAGATAGATGTGGCACTCATGGGCGTCGATCGGTGCAGACGGGGGACACGTCCCTTCATTTTTCAAAGTAGGGGACATAATATCAATTGTCCCCCTCCCACTTTTCACCAATCTAGTTAAAACCCCACTTTTCAAAGCGAGTGAAAAGAACAACAACAATAACGAACGACTGTCATGAATTGTCTGTGTGCTCTGTTCCAAGTGCGGTGCATAGTTTTCCTTCCTAGGTTGTTCGCACAGGACTTTTTATGACTAAACTAACCGGGTGTCGGTTAGTTTTACCGAAATAAGTCCCGTGCGACTGTGATAAAATCTTCCCCTTCTTAAATCCAGTGCGAGTGCGGCTTTAGTTTGAGAAAAGTGCCATTTCCGGCCATCTAGAGGTGCCTAATCATAAATTTTCTTACCTCAGCCACAACTATGGTGGGGCTGAGGCAGTATAGACCCTCCATCTGCCAAAGTCGCTCTTTGGTCCCTCTCTATTTCAAATTCCTGGATCGGCCACTGGGGTGCAACGGTTATCAAAGCCTAAATTTATTGTGAAAACAATGTACTGTACGTTGTTAAAATTGGAAGCGTGTACACCATATTAGGCCAACATTCTAACAAACTCGAAAGTCCAAGCGATTTATTCATTTTGTATATTATTAAGACCTGTATATGCTAGTGTTAATATCTGCATACATAAATTCCTGTTTTTCCTAATTTAAAAAATGTATACTTAGTCAAATATATTTTATAAAGCCGTTATTAAGCCTTTGACACGGATAGGTTTATCTATTTGGACTTTATTTAAGTAGTGATACCGCACGTTTACAAACTCCGATGTTACGTTGACGCAATCTTGTGATAATGATGAATTAAGTAAATCACCTTTATGTTTGTGAAATAAAAATGCTAACTAATGTTTTGTGTGCTTCCTATCTCCCTAGGTGGTAGTTTTTCCCAGTACTACTTGTACAAAAGTAAAATTCAAAAAGAGTAGAAAAATGAAAAACCTTGATTGATTTTAAAAGTACTGTACATGCAATGAATCAATAGTATGTTACTATATGTAAATAATAAAATAAACGTATGTAATATACTAATAAACGCACATAATATATACGGTACTGAACGTACATAATATAATAATAAACGTATATAATATAACACTAAACGTACATCATGTAACGTCTGTAATATAATAATAAACGTGTATAATATAATAATAAATGTACATAATATACTAATAGACATAAATAATATAATGGTGAACATATATAATATAATAATAACGTACATAATATAATAAAAGACATAAATAATATAACATGAAACGTACGGTACATAATATAATAACAAACGTAAATAGTATAATACTAAACATATATAATATAGTAACAAACGTATGCAATATAATAATAAACGTACGTAATATAATAATAACGTACATAATATATTATATTACTAAATGTAAATAATATAATAAACGTACGTAATATAATAATAAATGTAAATAATATAACAATAAACATATTTAATATAATAATAAACGGGCATAATATAATAATAAACGCATATATTATAATAATAAACATATATAATATAATAATAAACATTAATAATATAATAATAAACGTACATAATATACTAATAGGCATAAATAATATAATAATAAACATATATAATATAATAATAATTTTAAATAATATAATAATAAACGTAAATAATATAATAACAAACGTAAATAATATGATAGCAAACATAAATAATATAATAGTTTTTGTAGGCTTAAGACAGCTGGGGCTTGCCATAAATTAGAGTGACTGTTTTAAGTTTATCTGTTTTTATCTGTTTTATTTGTTTTTCTTGGTCTAAATACGTCAAAACTAAACAGTAGATAATAAATCATTATTTTTATGAATGTTAGTTTGCACGAAATATATAAGTGGGCATGATTATGATTACAAGGATAAATTGAAATACTTGTTAAGATAAATATTCAGTGGCAGATTCAAGGGGGCATCCGTCCCACACTTCAAATTTTTTTCAAATGTGAAAGTGGAGCCCAAACATGGTGGGGATGAGGTGGTTTACACTTCATCTGTAAAATTCCCTCCCTGGGCCCCCTCTATTTCGCCGGGATCCGTCACTGTATTTTGAAAATGTAGCGTTGAAATAAATGTAATTGCATTCCTTAAAATCAATTAGATACGACTTATAAAAGGCTAATAGACGCCAGAGCTTCGGGCCTCTCTCCTGGACCCCCAGCGAGGGTCCTAGGCAGCCCCGCACCCCCAGCCAAGACTTGGGCCTCTACGGCCCAAGACTTATTTTGCAATTCGTCCGCCCCCCCCCCAAATGTCAACCACGGATCGACGCCCTTGGTGGCACTAGTAAAGACGACACTGTCTGCAATATTTCAAACGAGATATGATAGTTCTGGGCTATCAAAGAGGATACTATTGTAAAATGTTTAGAGAACGAGATAGTTATTATGGTGGCATCAGAAAAGATGATTGTTGCTTTTGAAACTGTTACACTGGAGAGTATAAAGGTGACGTTATTCATTATGTATTGTACAATGTTCCGAACGAGATCTGTTAGTGTTTGTTTGCTTTATCCTGAAGTTGACTTCCCAAGGACTTATCGCAAGTACATGTCGGAACTGTATTACCTTGTTAAAATTTGAACGACGATCCTGTCAACATGTTCTTGCAATCTTAGCCCCTCTGTATCATCATCATTGATAATCAATTGATCCGGGTCTAAAAGTTTCATGTGATGATAGATAATTCTCATGTTGTATTGTAAATTTCACTTTATCCATCGAAATTAATTCGGACAATTCCCATGAATGCAATGTAGCTGAACTTAATAAGCCGAATCTGAGTAATCAGAATATTGTTGACGGTAGATGGTAATCTATTGGAAGACATAATATAGAATTCCGCTATTTTGTTTAATCTCGAGGTCTCATAAGACTGAACTAGTTCACCTCATATTATACCCCCGTGCCACATTTCACATTGTTTGGCGCTGTATAATATCACGCATACAAGAAACATGATACATTAAACTATTATAATAGTCTTATATAAAAAACATACAAAGAAAATTGGTCATACAGAATTTCAAACACGGTGTCAATATTACAGTCAGTATTAAAAATTGTATTTGTGTTTTATGATTTTGTTTTTACTATTGAGTATATTTTTCTATCTCTATGTTATTAAAAGATGGCTGAACGATAAGTACTGTTGATATGATTTTCATCACCAGCTGGTCATGCATCAAATACAACTCTGAAGTCGGGTACAATACATACTGCTCTCGGCGGTCGGCGGCGACACCTTTTAATGAAGAACGTTTCATGGAGAACGTAATACGATCGACGTGGCCCATGAAACGGATAATAAATATTATTAATAATAATAAAATTTATAAAGCGCACATATCCACTGCAGTAGTGCTCAAGGCGATCGTTTTCAATGACAGTCCGCTCAGTCTATCATCTACAGCGTCGTCAAAAGCTCAGGGAGAACGAATAGCGATTCGTCCGCCGACGGTCGTACGTCGCATTGTGTGAATGGCTTGAGACTTTGTGCCAAATGAAGGATATGTTCAGAATATTGAGATATGAATCAATTTAATTCAATCTACCATTATATGATTTTCTTAAATACACCTTTTTCCCCTTTGTTTATTGACGTTAGTAAAATATGTTCAAAATTCAACACATTTTTATTCAGTTCAAAAAGATTTCTTCAATTAATTGAATTGCCACAAGTCAAAACAGTAAAAACACATCTAATATTTTTATTTTTGTTTAAATAGTGCTTCCTAGTTTTTGTTCTTTGCTTTTGAATATGTATTTGAAACTAGAAATAAAATAAAAGAGGAAAAACAATATTGAAATCATTAAATATATACTTGTTATACGTACAGCAAGCATAGCAATATTTAATAATTTTAATGGTTTTCTTTTTTATAGTAGGCCTATAAGTAACAATGTGATTTACTTAAAAGGCAGTTTTTGTAAAGTTATATATGTCACTGATTAAAAAATACGATAAAATTCCTTGCTTTATTAGACATTACTAAGTTTTGCTCCTGGTGGGGGCTGAGGTGGATGTGGACTCGCGGCTTTGAAGTAGGTAACGTAAAGGTATCAAAGACAATGTTTTTAAATTTTATTTTCTATGGTATATCACACAAACTAATCAAATCTATAAAAGTGGTGGCCGAAAATCGCCGATAAGAGAGAAATTTTTTGGTGCTTCGTTATTTTTACTACGGTATATAACGGTAATATGATGATGTTTATTTTAGTAGCCTATATTAGAGTGGCATTTCATTTTATGAACAATAAAATGAGTGATAAAACTACATAATGTTAACACTTTATGATTGCCTCCGACAGGTGCATTTGATATATCAATAAACGCCTAATGTAGTTTTTGAATACCAGAAGATTGTATATTTATTAGCTATCAAATATTACAGTATATTTTCGATATTAATTTGTATGTTATTGCAATCAATATGTATGAAACCAAAACAGTTTTGTAGGTTCTCGTTCAAAAGTACATAGCAAGTTAAGTATAGAATTCAAACCAGCACGTTACAAATTTGGAATGTTTAGCTCTCGAGAATCCATGCACTATTCTTTTAAGTTAACCAATATTATAAGATATTTCCTCAATTCAAGGAGGGGGGGGGGGGTGGTGGTGTGTTCGCAAAGGTCAATGGACTGAAGGATTCTTCGTTTGCCACTAAATCAACCACTATTTTTAATTCGTCATATACAGATTATATTACCGAGACATGTTCATCATCATCATCAACATCACCGTCCTCCTCCTCCTTTCCTTCTTCGTCCGCCGGCTGTAATTTTCTTGTTGGAGGTTGATTGCCTTTTGTTACCTCCTTTCACATTACATAACGGAGCTAATACAAACAACATACATACAAGATACAAGATAACATTTATTGTCTCTAATTAAATACGAAGAAATTAAAAAGCTCGCCAAAAAGTACAATTCAAAGAAAATCACATTAAAATTGATCAAGGATAAAAGTATCAACATCAAAATTCCATAAAAAATCCATTGACAAAAGGACAAAACTATTTGAAATTATAGAAGGCCTACAATATTTATATATAATGAAAAATGTTAGAAGAGAACAAAAAAGGGTTACATGTTTTATAAAGGAGAAACTACTCAACAGGAATATCATATATTATTTATTATTATTTTATTATTTTTATTAATAATAATAATAACAATAATAATAATAATTATTATTTTTATGATTATTAACATTATTATTATTATCACCATTACTATTACGGTATTATCACCATATATATTATTTATTTATTTATTTAATTCTTCTTCCAACAGCGAAAAATCGCCACTTATAGGTGAGAATAAATTACCTAATAAAAACATCTAAATTTATATAAAAAAAATATAAGTATAAAAGTACAATATTGTTATATTGTTATAAACTGTCAAACAGAATGCTCTGGGTTGGATATATGTATACACTTAGGTAGGCCTATATAAACTCAAAACCAAGATTAAGTATCATCTTGTAGTCTTTTTTAGACTCTGAACTGTACATGAGGACGCATTACACCGCCATAGCAAGCAAGGTTATAAAAATGACGGTAGTCTATTGGTTATGGCACCAGGCTAGTTATCTGGAGGTCGAGGGTTCAAGGACTTAAAGTGTAACAGTTATAAGTGCTTGGTTGGTTCGATTCCCGCCCGAATCATTTTTTTTTTCAGGCGTATTTTGGGACGTACTAAGTATTCGGTATGATCATTTGTCAGGTAGGTCAAAACATCACTCATATGGTATTTCCTGACTCAAAAAACTCGCATCGAAATACTCGCTGTTACTTTGGGATCGGATTCAACACTAGTCATTAGCGCAAGCTCGGTATTCTAGTGGTTATGGCACTAGGCTAATTTTTTTTAGGTCGTGGGTTCGATTCCTACCCAAATCACTTGCAATTTCTTTCGCAAGTATTTTGGAACGTCGTAAGTATTCTGTACGATCACGTCAGGTAGGGCAAAACATTACTCCTATTATATTTTTCTGACTTAAACTCACATCGAAATAAAAATGTCTTTGAAATATGCAAATAGGACGAAGTTTGATAAACCTAAGATATTAATCATAAAGATACCATAATAATCAACCACCCATCTTAATATCAGCCAATCAGGTCTAAGTATTAAAGCACAGAACAAAATAAATTGGCACACAAAATAATGTTCTGTCTGTGATCAGTCGGACATAATGATAAATTTGATAGGCTGGACTGATGTTACTATTAGTTGTTTGTTAGTCTAGGCCTATGCGTTCATCACCGACTAACTATAACTTATATCTCCGCCATGTTGTTTTAATTTGAAGGCATATGATATATATTTACATTGTTCTGATTTTGTGATGATTGCTACTAATTAAACCATGATGTCAAAATATAAAGTGATTCTAAACATGAGTGGTGATAGTTGGATGGTCGGGCGTGGTATTGACGTCATCAACTATTTATTTATATTAAATTTTGCCTAGATTTGTGCACAAACCAATTTCATACAAAATTAGAGTATAGAATGTGTCCGATTAGTCCGCTTAATGGGGAAGTTTTCCAGTTTATTCACATCTTACCTGGTAAAGTAACCACTGTTATTGTTTTTTTCTGGGTTTTTGAAGATGGATAATATTAGCATGGACCTATATTAGCTTGTCCAAGAAAACAAAGAAATGTGATCGACGTCGGACACGAGCTTATGACCTCTGGATTGATAGTCCGAAGCATACGGTACCGCTCCGCGACACGGATTCAGCTAACCGCTTAATCGATCTTTATTTGAAAAGAGATATTGTCACTTTAGGTCATAATATTTTGACACGCAGACTAACCTAGACCTTTAGTTAACATTTTGCCCTTGGAACATTTTTACACTAAACACGACAGCGTCATGACAACAACATGACTCTCTCGATGTCGTATCTAATTTTTCGGAAGTGCTGGCGTTTACATTTTGGTTTGATTTGACATCGTACTACGGTCGGAAAGTTCAACATTCATGAATAAAATGAATACCACAATGAGGTTGAAAATGTTTCTTGGACATTACAATCTGATATGGTAGAAACGATGTACTACAGTCTTGCATCTATTTTAATCACTGGAAATAAATGATCAATTTAGGTAGTTTGCCAAGAGCATACTGTCAACATCGGAAATCGAACCCCGGCCCCCCTGCTCTAATAGCCCCGGCCCCCTGCTCTAATATCCC
>NW_022709610.1:341948-346012 GCF_011630105.1 Anneissia japonica | reverse complement strand
CATATTCTAAAAATGTTCGAACCTCAGCCTCCAGGATTTGCCCGACCGGGGGGAGGGGACGTCGCTTTAAATGCTTCGAAAGTGGTCTTGGGGACGAAGCTCCCGATATTTTGACAATTAGCTGTTTCAAAGGCTTATTTAATCAATTTTAGAGTCCACTAATATGTAAAAAATACTTATGATTTTTTTTCTCCCCGACGAATCGTGGTTTCTCTCCCCTACGAGGAGGGGGGGGGGCAGCTCTCCCCGACGAGGGGAGGGGGAAAGCTGGTCCTCGGACCCCCCTGCTGGCGCCACCCCTGCAAACGTCCCCTCACATATTTTTTTAAGGGGGAAGGGTTGGTCCCCTTACCTTTCAAGTCAAGAAGATATGCCAGAAAATTGTTGACATAAATGCATAAATGACCCAGGTTTTAACGAAAGAGCGCTGTACAGCCAGGATACATCTTACTTCATAGAAAGATACATGCATCTCTGCCCACAAACATCTGAGTGCCTTCATTATAATTTGAGAAGTATGAGAAAAAAAAGCGTACAAAGATACCGGTAAGATTGGGTTTCGGCACATGAAGAAGTATTTTATATGATACATCACAGCGATTAATTAGATCGATAATCATGAATATTACTATATAAGAGTGTCATATCCGGCAATAGAGGTACAATTTCCCCAACTTTACCCCCTCAGCCCCAACTGTTGGAGGAGCTGAGAGACGTGTGAACTCACAGTTTTGAAGTAAGTAAAGTAAATACATCAAAGACAATTTTTTAAAGTTTTATTTTCTATGGTGGTAACGTACATCACACATACTAATTAAATCTCTATGGTTGCCTAAAATAGCTGATAAAAGATCATGAGAATTTGTTGGCGCTTCATTTTGACTATATTATAATGGTAATGTGATGATGATGAATTTTACTATAAAAAGTGCCATTTCCGGCCATCTTGAGATACTATTTCCTTTATTTTTTATATTTTATATTTATATTTATTTATTATATTTATTTTATATATTTTTTATAAATAAAATAAAATAAATAAATAATTTCCTCAATTTTTTTCACCTCAGCCCCATGGCTTTGAGGTAGGTCGAGTATTTTAAATACATCAAAGAAAGTGTTTCTTTAGTTGTATTTTCTTGGTACATCATTCGTATTAATTAGATCTCTGTTGTTGCCGAAAATGCCTGATTAAAGATTATGAGAAACTTTCTTGCTGGCGCTTCATCTAGACTAATAATGATGGTGTGATAATGGTGAATTTTACTGTATAAAAGTGTCATTTCTGGCCATCTAAAGATCCTATTTCCTCAAATTTTCTCAACTTGGCCCCAACCATGGTGGGGCTGAGGTGGTTGTGGACTCATGGCTTTGAAGTAGGTAAAGTAAATACATCAAAAAGTATATGTTTTAAGTTTTATGTGTACACACATACTAATTAGATCTCTGTGGTTGCCGAAAATCGCTGATACTCGCTATATAATGGTGATGTGATGATGAATTTACTATATAAATATGTCATTTCCGGCCATCTACAGGTACTATTTTCTTAAATTTTGGCACGCACCCCTACCGCCAAATCCTGCATCCGCCCCAGAAATGGTCCTAATATCCACTCCGGCCTGTCACCAACATTTCATCATTTCTTCATTGGGTTATACCTAACACTCCCAATTTTCAGTTATGTCTGTGTAGGCGTTTTTGAGATATGTCGTACACAAAAGAAAAACCACAGGAAAACACTGGTCAAAACATGACACACACACACACACACACAAACGTACACGACTGAAAACATAATAGTAATGATTTATTAAGCGCTCTTGTGCAGTGAGTCTTGTACAGATAGTCTCGTACATAAATAAATCGATTATGACAGAAAAGTTTTTTAACGTGATCAACTATTTTTCTGCTACTTCAACATTTGCTTAACACTGATGGCCATATCAAATTTAATCTTCAAAAGAAATTAGATACTTTATTTATTAAAGTGCTGACGTCTGTCTGACATAGATTGTGTAATACTTTATGAAACAAATGGTATTCTGTTGAAATAGTAGAGTCGGCTATTCCGCCACAAGCTTTTTAGTTTAAATACTTGAAACTTAATTTTCTATAAATATTGTTATACCCAAGTGCCTGATATAATGTGTAATATATTACAATTTTATCTCTCCCTTTAACTTACAATTTTACAGCACTATCTTTAATACTGTCTCAATAAAAACTTTATATGCGTTTATCCATTTCGTTGTTGTACAGAGTTCTACACATGCGCATATGCAAGTCATGTGATAAAGTAATCAAACTTGGTTACATACACGTATTGTCATTAAATAAGTTGAGAGAAATAAAACATATATGGTATCAAACCATATATTTTAATAGAACACATGTTATTGACTACAAATATGCTTAAACAGATGTTTTGTTGTGAAATGATATATTTTCCAAATGTTTCTAAATAACTAATAAGCGTTTATGCCATCTTTTAATTTATTAGCACTTCCTTACTTTCTATTTCATGGTGAAATTAAAATATGACTAAGATGTGCTTCAACGTGAACAATTCTAAACTTATGGTGACAAGTAAGCGTTTCTTTTACCCCAACCACTGTTCTGCGTTTGGACTATTGTAAAGGCATGGTTTCCATTGAAAATCCTAAAAAGAAACTCTAAACCGTCATGCAGTATTACTTTTCAAAAAATCACAAAAACTTCATAAACAAAATTAAACAATTACACAATACAAGGCGCCTGAAAAAATGCAAAACCGGTAACCAATTAAAAAAAATAATAACTACGGGACAGTATGTATAAACATTTATGTAATTAACGTTAAGAAAAGAGACACTACATGTTTTGCATTGGTCAAATTTCAAGTAGGTCTACTACTCTCAAACGTCCATTACATCAGCCAAATGTCAAATGCTTCGGTCAAATGCCAAATTCTTCGGTCAAAATGCTAAATGTAGGTTATAATTGCATCTATGTGGCTATTTTAAGCGGTGGCTGTTATCATCAACTCATAATCTGCTACTTCTTTCCTTGAATACATGAAATCGATTCTTTATAGATGGACTGTGAATGTATAATATAGATGTCATCATTTTATGTTAAAGCATTACCAAAAGCGCCATTAAGAATATAATTGTGTAGCAATAGGCTTGGCTTACGCTTCTTGTCATGTAGTAATTTTGAGATGGCAGTACAGACTCTGTGTCTCCAAGTTTCAAATGAATCTTATAGTACATCTTTAGATTTTTATGAGATAAGTGATTGCAAATTGCAATTTACAATTTATTACTAGTGCTGGATTTACAGAAGTAGCTTTAACATCCGATAAGTAAATATTGAAACGTTAACAATTCTATGAATTTAACAAATAATGCTAATTCTTATCTTGTTACATTTTAACCCTGAATTTCGTAACACTCACCAAAGGCTAGTTTTGTCCGAAAGTTATTATTTACACTACAGGCCTAGATCTATATAGGCATAGATTTAAACTTTAAAAATAATCATAGTCGGACGTCTGTCGTCAATGTCGTCGACCGGTTTAAACAGCAATTTATGCCATAACTTTTTTATCTCCTCAACTACACTCAGCATGACAATATTCATCTCCTTGTTGTTACCTCACTTTCTACTCACGAATCAGTCACTGTATTATTCCTACTTAACCTGTCACTCAGTTGTATGTATATCTATTTTAAAGCATCTGAACTGTCAGTTGTCACTACATTGTCAACATTATTCTACTTCTGTCTTCCCCCATATATATTCCAAGTATAATCTTTAATGATAAATTTCAATTCAGTTGTGTATGGTTTCTGTTTGGATTTTAACGGTATAAACGCAATGTAAACTATAGTGTAGGCCTACCTTATGCTTGTGAACCCTAAACTTAATACGGTCTCCCAGGTCCTGTTATTTCAGTTTCTATTTATTTTCTAGTCGTATTATGGAGAGCATAAAACACATTTTTATTTTGGAAAATTGAAGGTATTGGACTAAAATGCATGGGCCTATATATATATATATATATATATATATATATATAT